>NC_133296.1:14520885-14620410 GCF_005239225.2 Populus alba | reverse complement strand
TTTGTCCCCGGCTCAAGACACAGTCTTATCTCCCTCCACATCATTAACAGAAACAAAATCCTTCAACTTAGCCAGTTAGCCTTCTAAGAACAGTGAAACTGATCCACTCATCACAAAATATAAACTTCAAGAAAGCTTCACCAAATCACCCTATCACTCTCTCATGGCTCTTCAAGCAGCCTCTATACTCCCTTCTTCTGTCTCCATCTACAAAGAGGTCAGCACTTTCCTTTAAGCAAAATATTTGGGTTCCTTCAATACATTTGTAAATGGCTTTTTTTTATATATAATTATTATCTTTTGATTCATTTGATGTGGTCTGTTGACAGGGAAAGTCCAATGCTTCTCTTAAGGAGACAGGCTTTTTTGGAGTTTCAGTTCCAAATAATCACCTCAAAGCTGAATTCGACTGTTCTCTAATAAAAAGCAAGGTAAGTCAAACATCTTACTTGCTCAATTTAACCTTCGAAAACTATAGATGAAGAAATTCTTAAGATTTGGTTGAGGATAACAAGTCCTAACACTATTGCATGGCACAACATAAGCTTCTGTGAAAAGGGTTTAATGGCATAAAAAGAAATGTTCAGATTTTTCCACTTTCTCTGAACTGGTGTGATGAACTGAATGTATAATGTTGAATGTGTTGAACGCAACCTAAAGAAAACAAGGAGGAATTTAATAGCTAGAAAGTTATTTGAGATTCTAAATCCCTCTTTGGCCACAGGGTTCAATTAATGTCTATGCGAAAAAATTCCCATGGGTATGCTAGTTTTGGCATGGACTTGTATAGTCTCGATGCATGAAAGCTAGCCTAAGTTGGATTCTGTTTATGTAAAGGAGGGACTTAGAAATTAAATAGGAGTTTATATTTGTAGGATAATAATAGATTACCATTCATGCAAAGAAATAGTTAAAACATTTTGAGAGTCTTTCAATGAAAAAAATTAGTCAAGTTTCAGGGCTAAAAGTGGGTATCAGAAACACCTTTTTGAATGCCATATACTAGTAGCTAATGGTATTCGACAAAAACATTGAGCTTTTTTGTGAAATCATGAACCTCAACAAATATTGTGCTTTTTTAATTTGGAATACATGAGACTTGTATTGTATTTGTATAGTGAATGTTAATCATTTGCATGCAGGAATTCAGGAAAAGGGAATTACCAGTTAGAACAATTAGGGCTCAAACAGCTACTACAACTCCAGCAATCACTGAGGCAGCACCAGAAGCAAAGAAAACTTTAAGAAAGTCTGTTGTGGTAATTACCGGAGCATCATCAGGTTTGGGGTTGGCCACGGCCAAAGCTTTGTCTGAGACAGGGCAATGTCATGTGATTATGGCATGTAGGAACTTTCTTAAGGCAGAGAGGGCAGCTAAAACAGCTGGCATTCCTAAAGAGAACTACACTGTCATGCATCTTGACCTTGCGTCTCTTGAAAGTGTCCGTCAATTTGTGGATACGTTTCGTCGTTCAGGTATGCCGCTTGATGTGCTGGTGTGCAATGCTGCAGTCTACTTACCCACTGCCAAGGAGCCCACTTATACTGCTGAAGGATTTGAGCTCAGTGTTGGGACAAACCATCTTGGTCACTTCTTGCTTGCACAGCTGCTGCTTGATGACTTGAAGAAATCAGATTATCCAACCAAACGTCTCATCATCGTTGGCTCCATAACAGGTACTGATTAACTTTAGGAAGGAAAAAAAGGTGTTCATGCTAGTGCCACTTGGCTTTTCCAGCAGTTTTGCAAGTATCAGAATTCATAAACAATATCATGAACCAATGAACAACATCTTAGAAGCTCAGAAAATTGATTTTGATGGTATAGCCTTCCAGGAATCTGTAACTTACAAAGGAATTGGTGTAAACAAACTAGTCATGATGAAGATCGGTAATCTGACAGATTATTTTCATATTTATGATTCTAGGAAACACAAACACATTGGCTGGGAATGTGCCTCCAAAGGCTAACCTTGGAGATTTGCGAGGTCTTGTGGGTGGGTTGAATGACCTAAACAGCTCACCCATGATAGATGGAGGAGAATTTGATGGTGCCAAGGCCTATAAAGACAGCAAAGTCTGCAACATGCTCACAATGCAAGAACTCCACAGGCGGTACCATGAAGAGACGGGCATCACCTTTGCTTCCCTCTACCCTGGCTGCATAGCCGAAACAGGCTTATTCAGGAACCATATTCCTTTGTTCAGGACCCTGTTCCCACCCTTCCAAAAGTACATTACTAAAGGCTATGTGTCAGAAGAGGAAGCAGGAAAAAGACTTGCACAGGTCTGTTACTACAGGATTGTTCTTGTCTATGCAGTGCATCCATGCACAAGTTTGCATCACATACAATAGCATAAAATTCTACTTTCTGTGATTCAGGTTGTGAGTGATCCGAGCCTGACGAAATCTGGTGTTTACTGGAGCTGGAATAAGAACTCATCTTCATTCGAAAACCAGCTCTCTAAAGAAGCCAGCAACGCAGAGAAGGCATTGAAGTTGTGGGAGATAAGTGAAAAGCTAGTTGGCCTGGCTTAATTGAGCCCTAGAACTGGCCGAGTAGAACGCAAGCTTCTTAAACAAGGCAATACTGTGAACAATGAGTCCAGAAGATAATGAACTCGTTGGATGTTCTAGTTACCTCTTTTTGGTAAATGCAGATGCTATATACTTTGAATGAGATGAGGCAATTGTAATGTATCCATTGGAATAGCCTGACGAAAGAAGATCCTAAAAGCAAATGAAGAGCACACAAACATCCAAAAGAACCCAAACCAACAAGTATGTATGATTGATAAGATCAGAACTACGCTCTCAGAATGCAGTGCAGTTATAGGTGCTTTCTCCTGGTCTTTCAGACTAAAGGTTTTGGCCTTTCAATGGCCTCTCTCAAACGAGTCATGGCAGTTTCGATAGTGCTAGATAGATGGTACATCATATGCCACAGCCGCACACAAAAATTTAATGTCAAAATTTTTTTTTTTAGACATTGGTCTTTGTATTTTAAAAAAGTTTAAAGGAAAACAAAAGCAGCTAATGTCGATCGGAGAATCATGTCAAACCTACATACAGGTTTGTTAGGACAACTCCATAAAAACAAATAAAAAAAAATAAAATCCCTTAATTTTTAATAATTTAAATATAAATAGATGAAATAAAAATAAAATCAATTAAAAAAAATACACTAGCAGACTCAGGCAAGTTTGCTAAACTTCATGAGCTTGATCATGCAAAAAGAAAAACCTAAAAGAAGAAAAAATAAAAAATAAATTATGAATTTCCAAACTAATCAAATGTTGAAGAACAAAACTGAAAAAAAAATAAAACTTTAAAAAATGAAAAAATAGACCTGAGTCAACCAAGATCAACCCACTAAACCTGTAACTTAAATTATAAGACTAGATAACCTCATAAAAAAAAATCATAAAGTTTAATTTTAAAAAACATAACGTCGAATGATGAGATTAAAACAAAAAAACTAGTGTAGAAAAAAGATTAAGAAAAAAATCAATGTTAACACAGGTTAACATTTCAAATATGTGATTCGAGTTATGATTCGAGATCATCTCACGATAAAAAATCACAAAACTCAATTCTAAATAAGTTTAATATTGAAGGATAAAATTAAAAAATAATTAATTTTAAAAAAAAAACCTAAAGAAAAATAAAAAAAATAAAAAAAATAAAAACTAAAAATTAATAAAAATACAAAATAATAGAATACCTTTAAATTTTGATTGGGCCAACACAATTCTCAAGTAATGGAGAGAGAAAATAGGGGAAAAGAAAAAAAAAATATTACCTTCACCTAGTTGCTCATCATCTATCGACACATGTTGGTTCATTGGATAGAGCTCAATGTGGCACTTCAAATAAGTGCTTGATATTAGAAAAAAAGGATTGTATATTTGTCTAAGTCTCAAATTTAGTCTTCTAAACTTTAATTCTTTTAAATTAATGAATTTAAATTTTAGTTTTGTAGACTCGAGTATTAACTGATATTTTCTTGATATCTCAAGATTTTAATATTTAGATAAAAAAAAATCATGAAGACTAATAACAAATCAAAACAATGTTAAATAACCATTAATGAATAATGTTTCTTCTCACATACTAATGTGAAAAACTATGTATATTTAAGTTTTTGTCAATTTTGAACAATCTATATCGGAGGTTAAACGTATTGAATAATAAGGATAACCTTTTTTTTTTCACCGCAGCATCTTGTTGCTATCATAAGGTCGTGGCATTGGCTTCAAGTTTTAACTGATAGATTTTATAAGCTAAGTGAATTACTGGAGGTATTATATTAATTATTTTTACCGGTTTATTTAAAATAAATAGATAGATATAAAAAAATTATAAATGAATAACTTGACCAAACAATATTAAGAATGAAATTTGTTAATTATTTCTCTCTCTCTTCCTTTGTTATTATATATATATATATATATATATATTTTTTTTTTTTTTTTTTTTTTTTTTTGCTCTTACAATTAGCCTTGTTCAAGGTATCTCAAGTTCCCGTTTAATGAAATTCTCTGTTCTTTTCCTTTCTCCTTTAGTGGACACTGCCCTTTTGCTGTTAGACAGGCATCAATCTTGTGGTCTAAGCATTACTCGGCTCTCTTAATGCGAGGTCAATGGATTGGTTTCATGAGGAGGCGGCCTTATTCACCATACATTGTTGATTAATTTCTGCATATGCAAGAAAGAAAATACCTCTTGAGCATACTTCATCCCTTCCACATGAATGTGAGGAGAGACCTACTTTTTCTAGAAATCGGCTAGGGCTTAAGATGGGAAAAGCGAGCAGAAATAACCATCCCCTCGCTGGTCCATGGTTGAGCCCTGGCTAGCTCAGGCCTGGACCTCAAAACTTCGTCCATCAAACTGTCTGTAGATCGTTCTTGGATCCTGCAAAATGTATGTTGGAGTGCTTTGTTTCTGGGAAGGAATGGTTAAAATCAACATTGTTGCATGTAGATTCATAATTTGGAGTTCTGAACCAGTAACAAGAGGCTATAAATACTGCAGATGGAAAGAAGAAAAGCCAGAAGAATAGCTTAAATCACAATAAATATTGGATCCTTGAGGCATAGTGTCTTGTTAATGCCCATTCAGCTATCCCATATACAAGCTGACCAAATAAAAGCATTTCAGTATCGAGATAACTGCAAATTTGTCACCACAGAGCACCACAGGAAAGAAATGAAATCAAAGAATTGTGTCAGGTTTCGACTCTCAAAAGCTCTTTTATTTATTAATTATTGAGCCATGAAGGGAAAAGGAACAGTGCAGAAGCTGCAGCCACCAGCCCAGAAACATCACGTATCAGCAGCCGGGAACAAAATTCATCTCAAAAAGAGGCCAGCAGCAGCCAAAAAGAAAAATTAAGCCACCATGGCTAAAATACAGAAAAGACAACCACCATTACATCCACGCAGCAAGAGCAGATCCAGTCACATTGAGCAATTCGCCACAGCAGCAACGTACACATCCCTTGAGGCCTGATGGTCAAAAGGGCAACCAAACAACACATAACAAGAGGATAATAGTTTATGAAACAAACAGCATGCGGAAGTCTTGAAGGTGCCAGTATAAGAAAATAGTTCCAGCAGATGATCAAGAACCAATGAGAGATATCTGGACTGAATACATGCCATCTGCAGCAGAAGCCAAAATTTCGACAAATTAGCACAGAACTATTAATGAGTTATTAAAAAAAAAAAAAAAAAAGATGACGGGAAGATCCATCTGAGCACTAGCAACTCGTAATTACAAAATAGCAGCAGTACAGGCAGACCACGGATAATATAGAGATTTTTTGGGCAATGGCATTCAGCACTCAAAAGCTGAAACATTAATTCCATCAAATGGAGAAAAGGTTTGGGTATAAAGATTCAAGATAATCACATAATGGACAGACTGCAATATCCACTGACAACATACCATTCCAAAGTTTTTCCATCTTCAACCTTCGACACTCAACTGAACTCGTTCACTTTTAGAAAAATCAGCATCCTACTACTTCCTATCCCTCTAATGCCAGATCCAGGACTCGTGTGATTCCTGAACTTGTTGCAACTTCAGGCATAATTTTGTATACATGCTAGTCTAACCATTTAAAATAATAATATTACTAAACATGAAATGCCTTCAAATGATTATCGGAGGACAAAAAACATAAACAAAAAAATACAAATATTGCATCTGAAACAGAGGAAAGAATTCAAAATTTGTTAGCACAAGAGAATTACAGAGCCACTTTATCCAATCATGAGCGTCCAGCAACATATGCTCAAATTAGATTTCATTAACATCCAATCATCATACAGTAAGCAGAAACTTCAAATGATGGAATTTTAACATCTAAAATTTAGGGCTAAAAGTTGAGGAAAATGCTGAGATTAGCAGCTTGGATGTTCTTTAAAGTGAATGTTTTCAGTATTTTGGTAGGAAATTCACAGGTCCTGTAAATTAAGAGCAGAGGGCTAGCAATTTGAGTAACAAACAGATTTAAAAGAAACTCCATTCCTTTCCTATATTCCTTGAAAGTGAAATCAAAACATCAATTAATTAACTGAGAATTGCGAAAGTGAGATAGGCCAAAGAAGCATCGAGGACAGGAACGTGACATAATAAAACATTAAAATAATACTTGGTAAAAGTTCTGTCACGATGCTTCAGCAAGTCAAATGGGCACTTAAACATCTGCTTGTTCTTCACACGCGTTTAATAAAAGACATGTAAAGGAAGAGGTGACTAAAACACTACAACGACACCTGAAAAGGCTAAATGCTCATCGTCTACCAAACAACAAAAACACAAATAATTTCAAGGTACGGGCTTACAAGGAACTAATGGTCATTATTTTCGGAAGCACTCTCTTCCTTCCCAAGAACAACCACCACTTTCTTCAAGATGGCTTCAGTAGGCTGGTGAGAGTTCTCCACAGCCTTTGAAATCGTTTGCCATTTTTCACCATGCTTTGGTTCTGCAGCAATGCACCTCTTCAAGACATCCTTCTGGTCTTCGTCAGTCCCATGTTGAAGTTCAAATTTGTAGTAATACGCCCAGAAATCTCCAATATCTGGGGCAAGGGTAACTGCCCTGTTCAGCCAACTCCTAGCTTTGTCAACCTTCCTTTCCCGCCAGAACAACTTGGCCACAGCAGTTGTAACATGTGGATCATGAGGACTACATTTCTTAATTGCATCCGCGCTCTTGCTTTTATGTTGAGCACGAGGAGCCATCTCAATAGATGCTGCCCAAAGGATGCCACTGGTGGGACATTCCTGCAATGCTTTTGCCATCAAGTTGTCAGCTTCCTTATTATTCCCATGCCTTGATTCAGCACGGATTGCAGCAAGCCAAAGTTCAGGGTTCTTAGGATTCTTCTTCCTTGCCATGGTAAGCACTGCTCGAGCTTTACTGAGCCCATTTGTTTTCTCCTCGAGGTTAGCAAGAGAAAGCCAAAGAGGCACATGACTTGGGCAGGACTTCAAACCCGCCTCATAAATTTCCTTGGCTTTATCCAAATTACCAAGACGTTCCTCGAGCTGCCCAAGCATCAACCACAGTTTGAAGAATGAAGGGAAACGCTGCAACCCTTCATCCAGCAGTTTCCTCTCCTCCTCGATATTGCCTAATTCTCTTTCTACAATTGCAGACTTCATCCAGACTCTTTCTGTACCACCTCTTTCTCTTGCCTTAGCTAGCAACATTCTAGCTCTTTCTGGCTCATGATTCTCAAATTCAAGCTTAAATGCTGCAAGCCAAATCTCCTCAGAGTTCGGTATTGCAGCATAAGCTTCTTGAAGAATGGCTCGGGCAGAAGGTACATCTCCGGCAAGCCACTTCTCTTTAGCGCCCATAAGCCATAGAACTTCAGCCTGTGGCCTGTAAGTAACTGCCTTCCGTAGCAATGCATCGAGGGATTCTCTTGTGCCATGACTCTTCTCAAGCTGTGCTGCCTTAAGCCAAATACTCTTCTTGGTCAAAAACACCGTCAATGCATGCGCATAAAATTGCTCTAGCAGTCTCAATAGACCCTCTCTTCTTACACTCCTCTGCATCCGCCACCCATGTTCGCTTTCTATCCTCTTCTTCGACTCCAATTCCAATTGTGTTCTTAATAATCGCTTGACAAGTTGCCACAGAACCAGCCCTCTCCGCTGCCTCAGCCTCCTTCATCCATTCCTCCCTATCAATCACCACCCCTTCTCTCTGCAAAGCCCTAATACCTCTCTCAATAAGCTTCCCAACCATTGGTGTATTCCCATTTGCCTCCTCCAACTTGGCAGCAGTAATCCATATAGCTGGCTCCTTGGGCAACTTTTCTCTCGCCCTATTCAACACCTTCCTCGCATTTTCATACGTCTCCAACCTTGCAAATGCTAACCACAACTCAACATGCAAAGGACAGCATTCCACTGCCCTACCAAGTAAAGTCCTAGCATCCTCCTCATTACACAACTCCACCGCTGCTTTCCACAGCCTCACAGAATCCGGGATATGCTCCAAACCCTTCAACAAAACCTTCCGCTTAGTAAAATCATCATTCTCCAATTTCGCAGCCTGCATCCACAACTTGACGGAATTGGGAATCCTCTTAACTCCCTTAGCAATAACCCCCTTCGCTTCATCAGGATTCGACAACCTGCAAGCCTCCAACCAGACATCCTCATTCGTAGGACATTCCTCGCACCCTTTTTGTATCAACAGCCTAGCCGCCTGAATCTTCCCTGCCACCTCTTCTAACCTTGCCGCAGCGATCCAACCAGGGGGATGTTTTGGATTCGTCTGTGTAACACTCTTCAACAACAACCTAGCCTTCTTAATATCCGAAATCTCTGCATCACTAGTAATCTTCATACTCTTCAAATCAGTCAAATACCCTTTAGGATCAACAACAGTCAACCCAGAAACCGAATCTGACAACCTATCCAACTTCAATGACAAAACAGTCCCTCTTCCTTCTCCGACAGCAGTCAAATCTGTGACTGGCGTCTGCCCCCATGGCGTCTCAGCTCCGCCAGCCGCCCTACTTTTAGGATCCAATGCAGTAACATGTTCCTGCTCCTGTCTAGCTTTCTCCAACAAAGTATCCGGAACCGGCACAAAACTCTCAAACCTCTTCTTCTTATTCCTCAATGAATAATCCCCAATATCTGGAATAGTCTCCCACTCTTCAGCAGACAATGTTACTAACTTCCTCTTCAAATCAGCAAACTGCTCAGTAATCTTCGGATTCGAAGCCCTATACTTTTCAATTTCCTCCTTTAACCTAGCTTCCCTTCTATCCTTCCTCCTCGAATCCATCCTCTTATCAATCTCCTCCCACACTGCATCTGCCTCCCTATCGTCCTCATCATACTCCGCCGAAGCAAACAACCCCACATCATTCCCTTCAAACTCATCAAACTTCTGATTCTCATCATACCCTTTTTCCTCATTCTCGTCCTCATCCTCGTCCTCCCCTCCTTTCCCCCCTTTCCCCCGGCCCGCACCACCCCCCGGCCCCGCAGCTGCCGCCCCGGCATTCCTATCAGGCAAATCCGGTGCAGCCCGTGCCGGACCAATATCAGAACGAGTAGTAAAACCAGTAGCACCACGCCCTAACCCCGCAACATAATTAGCTGGAGGCTTTGAATTTAAAAAATCCAGTCGGGATTTCGGTGCGACCGGAGCTTGCATCCCCCCAAGTAAAGGGATGTGAAGGGTTAGGGTTGTGTTATTGGTAATGTCAAGTTGAGACAGCAAAAGGGTGTTTGGATTTTGGCAAATCTTCGGAAGAAGAAGGTTTTGTTGAGAGATTGGGATTAGGGTTTGGAGTTGAATTTGGTGTTTGAGGGCATGAAGGGTTGTGCTGGTAGGGTTTGTGTGAATGTATAGGGTTTTGTTGGTGCTTGTTGGGGTTCTTATGAAAACCATTTTGATGAGGTATTTTTTCCCCTTTACTAGGATTTCTAGGGTTTGATTTTGTGAAGGTAACAGAAATAGCTTTAATGGAGGACGGTCTGGTTTCGGAGACGATGGAGAGATTTTTCTCGCATTTCCTTTTCTTTTATTTTTACACAAAGTCGGTTTATTTTCTTAGAAAAACTCAATTTAGTCCCACATGTATATATTTGTTTTCAATTACATCTCACACTTATAGTTCATTTCAATTAGGTTCCAAATAGTTCCTACATTTTTTTGTTTTGAGAATAATAGTTCCTACATTTTCAATTGCTTTCTTTTGTGAATATTTTTAATTTTAATTTTAATTTTAATATATTTGATGAAAAAATTGACATTTTTTTTTTAAATTGATGAAAATTAGAAAATGAAAAAACTGAATTGAGAATCTTTTGAAACCTTTGTAATCAATTTGACAAAATTTATGGATTTGGGACTCAATTAAAAATGAGTATATAGATTTGGAACTAAAGTTAGGTTTTTTAAAGTTTTTTTAATTAATAGTCCTGATAAATTAAATTGGGCTGAAACCGACTAACCTCTGGCCCAATAAAATCTTTTCCTATGATGTATTATAGAATTGGGCTTAGCCATTTTATTTTTTGCGTTAATGTTTTTGTAGGATAGGTCACGGGTGTAATGTAACAATGAACTATTATTGGGCCGTTAGCCCTCAATTATAGAATGAAATTTTTCAAGTTTTGGATATAGTAATAAAATCCAACCGAGATTATGGGGTGAGATCCTTAAAAGAAATTAAAATGTTTTTTTCTTAAAAAATAATAAATTTTTTTTTATTTTGATAAAAATATATATATTTTTTAAATAAAACCAATGAATTAAGAGCTGAGTTTTACCTTGAATTTATAAATTATTTCTCTTCCATTGGCTTTTAAAATAAAGAATTCTAAATCTCAAACTTGTTTCACCAATAATTATTGTATCCATATAACCCTTGAACACATGACAACATTAATCTTGTAATTAAAATGATTAGCATAGTTTAAAGTCAACAATTTTCTTTTCTTGAGCTCCTTCCGTGTTTTCTTTATACTCAACTCCTATTTTATGAATAAGAACATCATCAATGATATCATCACTATTATTATTGTTATTATTTATGATATCATCATGAAAATAAACATTATAAATTAATGGAGAAAACCAATTCAACGTTTATCTCATTATAAATGAGATCACTAAAATCTTCACAATACTTATATGAATCAAAAAGTTGCCTCCTTTGCTTTTGTTTTTTAAACAGGTTTTCAAAACTAGCCATGAGTTTGTAATCACTCTTTTCATAATTCCCCATGCTTCTCACCTTTACCACTTGATGGGTTAATTTTACAATTTTAATGCATATCTTTTATCACCAATTCTTGAACACCCCCTTTTCAATTCTACCATGTCTTTGCATGTCTTTTATTATAAGCTCTTGAACATTTCTATCCTGAAAGAGAACCTCCTCATCCCTTTTACCTGAACACACTATGTTATGTGATCTTTTAACTATAGTTATTTAGTAGCATACAATAACCTGAGATTGTTGGATTCTAATATCAATTGATACAAAACTTTAATACCAACTAAGATGATGGAAGCAACAAAAAAAAGACGGCTAACATAAGAACACACAATTATGCTGAAAAAAAAAATCACATGAAAATCTTAATTATTGAATATTTTTTGTTTAGGTAGTATGCATATTTAGAAAGTTTACAACTCTTTAAATAAATATAAAAACTTACTTAAACCAAAAACTAAATCCAAAAGTAAAGGAAAAGTAATAAAAGTCAAGGAAAAACATCCTAAATAAAAGCTAGAAAAATGATAAAAGATTTTTAATTCAAATAAAAAAATAATTTTAAATCCAATAAAAAAATATAACAAATCTCGAATAGTAACTTTTAAGTATTGTCAAAAGGTTTTTTTTATCTTCAATTGTTGTGATATTTTAACCTTATAGAAAACAAGGTTTTAAAAATCTCTTAGAAAATATGCAACTCGATCAAGCGATTTGACTAAAAAATTATACTCAATAATATAAAAGTAAGTATAAGAAAAAAATCTCATATATTAGTCAGAGAAATAACACGTTTTTGTTGATTGCATCACTAAGAATAGCACAACCAACAAAAATCTTGAAAAACATTTTAAAGGCTGCATTACTAAGAGTAAAACAACTATTAAAAATAAAAAAGGGTATGCTACCATGAAATTTTCTTAGTGTAAAAGTTTGGCCTAAATGAGTACTAAATTAAGCTAAAAATAAAAAATAACAAAAATAACAACTTCTAAGTATAATTTTAAAGGCTTTTCTAACATTGATTAGTTATAGTTATCTAATTCTTTTATAAAATAGAGCTTGTAAAATCTTTTGAGAAATTTTAGTTTTATCCAATGATTAATCTAAAAGACTTCATTATTTTCATCAAATAACTCATTTAATGTGACCAAGCTTCTTATTAGACATAGACATGTCTATCTGATCCAAAAATATACATGTTAGGCTTTTTACATGCTCGAGATATAATAGTTTCATATCTAATTAGATGTAACCTTGAAAATCTCAAAGGTTGTGCTATTCTTGATAGCATAACCTTTTAATTTTTTTCAAATTAAATCAATCAATTAATAGAGTTTGTGCACACATAGCTTGAGAAATCAAATCAAATCAAATAAAAAAAGCAATCAAATTAAAGACTTAATTTAAATTGGACTAATATGATTTTGATAAATGTAAAACCAAATTGAACCCAATTAAAACCATTTAAATTTTTGGAAAATAAATTTAATTTGATTGATTTTTTTTAATACAAACCAAATCATTTAAATCAATATTCATCTCTGTGAAGTGATGCTCAAGGGTCCAATAACCTATCACAACTCTTGTCGGTGGGGGGTTAAGAGAGTGGGTTTAACACTTTAGCTTTCACACTCGAAACTAACTCTATCTTCCATCCGATTGGTGTGCTGTGGAAATTCCATCATCGCAAATCTTGCATTGATTGGTTGGTAGTTTATTCCAACGCAGTGTTCATGCGCCATTATGGCTGCCCAAGTTCAGACAAAATCTTGTACTATTGCCGATAAATTTAGTAAAAACGTTTGTGTAAGAAATTTAATTATCCTTTGCATTATCCATTCTTTAATCAATCTCAGGGATTCAAAAAAGGAAAACAAAAGGTATGGGACTGAGAAAAACATTTTCTTTACTTGAACAAAAATAGTGGGAATAAAAAAGCTTGTACCTGTAGTGTTCCCTTGAAATTGCCAATAAGCCTTGTTTAAGGTAGGAAGTCAATGCCTTGTGATGCTTACCGCCATTTAATGTAAAGAATAATTTACAACACCTTCAAGTGGCGTCCTGCTTACCTTGCTTGGCAAAAAGTAAGGCCCACTTGCTTAGGACATGTCTTCCTCTCTTTAAAGTTTCAGATCTAAAACCTAAGTTCAGCTCGAGTCTGACATCTTTTCCTGTTAGAGAACTTCTGGGTCTGTGTAGTTTTTGTGTTACTTTGACTCAGAACAGGTAAAGAAAAAAGAGATGGGATTGGTTGGTGTCCAAGAAAATGGGAATGGAGAGGTTGGTTTGTCTATTGGAACCAAGAATAAGTACAGGAGAATGGATTCTGAAGTTACAGAGGATTTTGATGATGGTTCACATCATCATCATCAAGAAAAGAGGAGTAGCAGTACTAGAAAATATGTTCTTGCTTGTGCCATTTTTGCATCCCTCAATTCTGTTCTTCTTGGCTATGGTAATCAAGCTCTCATTTTTTTCCCCATTTGAGATGGTAGTGCTGTTGTTGCTGTTTTTGTTTCTGTTGTCTTAGTTCATTTTGTTTGGCTGATATTTGTTCTTGATTGTTTGGTTTGACAAGTCCTCCATGCTTAATTAGTAGGGGGAAAATACTGTTTTGTTTCATTTTTTTGGAAAGTTCATAAAATCTTCTGTGGACATTGTGCTTGTGAATTAGCAGAAAACTAAAGTTCAAGTCTTGTGGAAGTCAATCTATTAAATTTCCTTCCTTCTTTTTTTTTTTTCAATTTAAGATGCATTAATGGTAATCAAAATATATGAATCAGATGGAACTGACAAAGCTAATTTTGCTTTTTGAGTGTCTTTGTTCATGATTGAAGAATGGTTAATACTTTTAATTATTGAATCAAGGGTGATCTAGAATTTCAATAGGTTGGGTGGTAGGTTGTTATGTTTGGATTAAGAATCTTATAACACTTTATCTTTGATCATTATAATGGAAAACTACTTTATTATTTATGATTATGTTTTTCAATCTGCAGATGTCGGTGTCATGAGTGGAGCAATCATATTCATTCAAGAAGATCTAAAGATAACTGAGGTACAAGAAGAAGTACTTATTGGGTGTTTAAGCATTCTTTCACTTTTTGGTAGTTTAGCTGGTGGAAGAACATCGGATATTATTGGTAGGAAATGGACAATGGCTTTAGCAGCCATTATCTTTCAAACAGGTGCAGCTACAATGACACTTGCTCCTTCTTTCGAAGTGTTAATAATAGGAAGATTTTTGGCTGGTATTGGAATAGGGTTTGGTGTCATGATTGCCCCAATCTATATTGCTGAGATATCACCAAGTGTTACCAGAGGTTCTCTTACTTCCTTCCCAGAGATTTTCATAAACCTCGGGATATTACTCGGTTATGTCTCGAACTTTGCATTTTCAGGTCTTCCAGAACATATAAGCTGGAGGGTAATGCTTGGCGTCGGAATTCTCCCCTCATTCTTCATTGGAGCTGCACTCTTCATAATCCCAGAGTCACCAAGGTGGTTGGTCATGAAAAACCGAGTTGAAGAAGCAAGAACAGTCATGTTAAAGACAATTGACAATGAGGCAGAAGTGGAGGAGAGACTTGCAGAAATCTTACTAGCTGCTGGAACTGGTTCAGCTGAGAAGTATGAAGAGAAAGCTGTGTGGCGTGAAATGTTAAGCCCTTCACCTTCTCTTCGCCGAATGCTGATCACTGGTTTTGGAATCCAGTGCTTCCAACAGATCACCGGAATAGATGCAACTGTTTACTATAGCCCTGAAATCTTCCAAGGAGCTGGTATTCAGGATAAGTCAAAGCTTCTCGCTGCAACCGTTGCTGTAGGTGTTTCGAAAAACCGCTTTCATATTGGTTGCCATATTTCTTATTGACAAACTTGGGAGAAAACCTTTGCTCTATGTAAGTACAATTGGGATGACTATTTGTTTGTTCAGCATTGGTGTTACTCTCACTTTTATTGGGCAAGGGCAGGTTGGGATTGCAATGGCAATTCTTTTTGTCTGTTCAAATGTTGCATTCTTTTCGGTGGGAATTGGCCCTGTTTGCTGGGTCTTGACATCAGAAATTTTCCCTCTAAGGCTACGTGCTCAAGCGGCTGCACTTGGTGCAGTAGGGAATAGGGTGTGCAGTGGCTTGGTTGCCATGTCTTTCCTCTCCGTTACCCGTGCAATTTCTGTTGGTGGAACATTCTTTGTCTTTTCTGTAATTTCAGCCATTTCAGTCCTTTTTGTCTACGCACTTGTTCCAGAGACGAAAGGGAAGTCATTGGAGCAGATTGAACTGCTATTTAAGGATGAGCATGAATGGCAAGGAAGCGAAATAGAGCTTGGAGATGTCGTGCATCTCGTGCAGAAACAATGACTTACTGAAAGGTTGTTTTAATGAGCCTAATCACCCAACTTTCACAGCTCAACAACCATGATTGCAGGTGGATTTGTGCTCAAGACTCAGCTACTAGGTTATGATTGCTGGTGGATTTGTGCTTGATCCAATTCAAACGATTTGGACAGTCAACCTATGGTTATTTGCAACCAGAACTACCTGTAAATTTGTGGCTAAGGTAGCAAAACTGACATTTCTACCAGTCACGTTCTTGGTGTTCAAGTCAAATTCACTCCTGGGATTTTATGATGTGTTCATCTATTATTCTAGGCTTGGTTTAGCTTGAAATCTATGAGAAAGTTGTATTTCCTAGAGAATTGTAGAAAAAAAGGTTTCTTTGCTGACTTACTATCTGAAATGTACTCATACCAATTTTAATGAACTCTTGTGGATTCAAAACTTCAAATCTCTCCCTGGTTCTGCATTCAACAATTACATATGTTTACAAATGTATTCTTGATGTGGGCTTAAATTACCTAAGAAAATAAAAAAGCATTTTGTGGGTTGCATGGCATGACTCGTGGAAATGAGGTCTAAGGTATTTTGGATCTGCTCTGAGATGTGACTTTTGTCATCATTTCTGGGTTCTGGAAATAAACCTAAGCTAACCAAATTGATATACTTGCATACTGTAATGCATTTCTCTAATCTTTTCACCATTCCAACCACAAAAAACCAAATGAACAGTAATATTTGCCAGCTGGCTTGCATCTTCCAACCTTTTCTGGCTCTATAACGTGCTATTGTTCCTGATGGATAAAACTACAAACATCTGTGATGAGTTTTCGAGGCCATTGATGAGGGAAAAAAACCATGCGTTATTTTTATATAATGAACCTTTTTGAGATCCAAAAGATTCTTTAGGGATGCCTTTTGTATCCAGGACAAGAAACATGAACAATAATTTAGAAACAAGTTTTTGGCATTGGAGAGATAAGATTCTACAGGTATATATATCCTATTCAGGTTAAAGTGAGTAAATCTTGTCCGTCCATCACCGTATTTTAGTCCTCGGATAATTGGTAATTGATCACTCATCAACTGGCGATATAAGTCAAATCATCTTGTTTGATTTCCTTATCTTACTAATACTTCAGTGCTATTAATCATTTAAGTCATTGCTGTACTCTCTGGTACATCCTCTATATCAAAATCTGAAAAAGAAAAAGTTCATATGTAAATGTATAAAAATATGAAGAGGACCTTAATTCGAAAAATGGGGTCGTGACAATGTTGTTGCTTTGTCTGTTTTTTAAATCTTTCAGATTTCTTTAGCTTTTACTTTGTTTTCTATTGTCTAAGGTCATTTAGATTTGAGTAACGGATCTTTGTATTTCTTGAAGTATGATCCTAGTATTTTGTATAATTTTTCTTTAATATAATTACACTTAATAAAAAAAGAAAATGTTTTGAGATCCTAAAGATTCCGTTGAGATATTCTTTGTATTGAAGGCAAGCAACCAGCATAATAAAGTTAGGAATAGATAATCATCAAATATATGTTCGAGTGATAAGAGTTTGGGATTAAAATATTTATTTTTTTTATGATTTTAGGTTTGAGCCATGTGATTATTAATATTAATGGTTATTAAAAGCTTACCTGGTCATTAATTTCAAGACTCATGGGAATTAGTCAAGATATGTGCAAGTTAGTTCGAACATCCCACGTGAATCTAAAAAAAAAAAAAGGTTAGGAACTAGTTTTTAACATTGAAAAAATCAGATTTAATTTTATCAGCAGGTTTAGAAATTATTTATATTCCATGCTGGAATGTATTGATTAAATTGAATAATAAAGTGGCTTGAATGGTTTAATTAAGTAAATAAAATTAGAATACATTTCTTCATACCCATATAAACACTTACATAATTTATGCTAACATATATTTTCTAAGCGCTACATGTGGTGTTTTTCAAGGTAGGAGTCACAATGGTAATAGTCGCAGCTTAGTGTGAAATTTAAGTCAACCCATATTGTTTGTTTGCCTAATGTTCTTAATAATTCAAGGCCATTAATCATTTGAACTAATTGCTGTACTCTCTCACATATCTTCTGTGAAACATGGAACATATCAGCCACACACATGTGGAAGTAAATGGGCTAAAACTACATGGGGCAGAGATTGGCACTGGTATTGCAAACCATCACCAGAACTTCTCCTCTGATTTCTTTTCTTCATTTATTGATCGCAGTTAGTAATTTTAGTGGTGGAGTCTTGTTTGCAGGTCCTAAGGTTGTGTTGTTCCTGCATGGATTCCCACAAATATGGTACACATGGAGGTATCAAATGATTGCTGTTGCGACAGCTGGATATAGAGCAATAGCCTATGATTTTAGGGGCTATGGGCTCTCAGAGCTGCCAGCTGAACCTGAGAAAGGGGGCTTCATTGACCTTGTTGAGGATACCATTGCCCTTCTTGACACTCTTGGCATCCGTAAGGTAATGTCATTTCTTAATCTTTATTGCTTTTTAAGCACCTGATGCCATGAATCTTGATTCAAATTAATCACATAAATTTTCATGTTCCCCTTAAATTTGAAATAAAATAAGGTCAGTTCTGCAGACTGTGGGACGTTACCTGCAAATTCTTAACTGGACGAATCTTGGTAAACTTGGCATGTTCTGTTCCGCCAAATTGAAATCATAGAGGTTGATGGTTCCACCAGATGCTCTAATGATTTTTGGTACCCTCTTATATCATAGCCCGACAAGTCTCTGGTGAGATGTCGGGGTGAGTAAATGACCAATCTACCGCAAAACTGTAGTTGAAAAAACAAAAAGGTTCAGAAACAGGCATAACACTAGGTGAATTGAGTGTGTAACATCGCTAGATGTTGAGATAAATGTTGCAGATAATTAGTCAAGGCCAAGTAGGGAAGCGCCAAAGATGATCTCTATGAGCTGCAGTTCACCATAAAGAAACTTTTAAGTTTGTTCTTGCGCATACATGAACTGAAATCTAATATATACCTGCATCGATGCCAGGCCTTTCTAGTCGGTACAGACCTGGGATCGTTTCCAGCGTACATGATAGCTGTTCTTTACCCGGAGAGGGTTACCAGTTTAGTATCACTAGGTGTTCCATTCAGGCTACCAGGGCCCAGTGATGACATTGATCTGATGCCCGAAGGTTTCTACTGCAAAAGGTGGCAGGTACATTGTCATTGTCATCGATGTCTTACATTTGATAATTTCCTTAAAACTATTTGAGTTTTAAGTTGGTAGAAATTGAACTTCAATTCTATATCAATCATGCCTGCAATGTCTAAATATTCTCAGGAGCCAGGCAGAGCTGAAGCAGATTTCGGGCGCTTTGATGTTAAGACAGTGATAAAAAACATCTACATTCTCTTCTCTGGAACTAAGCCACCAACAGCTAGAGAGGACCAAGAGATCATGGACATGGTTGACCCGTCTACTCCTCTACCACCATGGTTCTCTGAAGAAGATCTTGCAGTCTATGCATCCTTGTACGAGAAGTCTGGATTTCGCTATCCATTGCAGGTTCCATACAGGTAACCATACAACTCCCTGTTAAAGAAAATTAACCTCCAATGGCTAGAACGATGGAAAAACATAAAAAATTTCGCTATTTAATTACGTTGTCATCACGTGACTTAAACTATTCTAGGCAATGATAAGAAAAATTCCATTTTTCTTGCTAATTGCACACTCCTGGGACCGAAAACCAAAGCATTTAGCTCTAGAGAGTAATAACAGTAAGCGTTAATGGTTAGAGTTTCTGTGCAGGACTTTAGGCATAGATTGCTGTGGAATAACTAATCCAAAAGTTGTAGCACCAACGTTGCTGATTATGGGGGAGAAGGACTATGCTCTTAGTTTCCCTGGCATTGCAGACTACATAAAGAGTGACATACTGAAGCAAAGAGTTCCAGATTTGGAAACCGTCTTTGTAGAAGAAGGGAACCATTTTGTTCATGAGAAACTTCCAGAGCAGGTGAATGAGTTAATAATCAACTTCCTCAACAAACATAGCAACTAAAGAGGCCTATCTACGAGCATCCGAAGAGATGCAATGATATCCATTCACAATAATAAATTGGCTTTCCTGTAGTGTGCTAATTTCCGAGACTCGATGTTGTGTTCATAAATAAGATTTTTTTTTGGTACCCATTTTGTCATTTGAGTGAGTGATGAATCTAACTGGAAAAAAAACTGAGCCAAGAATCCAAAGAAAGCTGAAGATAAGGGTACTGACTGAAGCTTAAAGAACAAAGCTGAAATATCTATTTCCTTTTTTCCCTTTCAGCATGTTTTCTGATCATCTGGCAAGGGAACTAAATTTTTTCAAACAATTGAATCCAACAACTCCATTGCAAAACAGAGAAAGGTGGCATCATCCTGTTCCATGCGAGGTACAATACAGAATGAGTTGCATTTGGCTTTATACGACTTCCACTCAAATAGAAGCATAAATGGCTTTTATATCATGGTGTCCAAACCATGTTGTCACGAAGATTTATGACCTGCACATAGAAAAAATTCCTTTCTATATTTCCATATATATACAAATCTTAACACACATACAAACTTTTTTTTTCCTATAACTTAATTAGAGTTCTATGTAACATTAATAACAAAATTAAATTCTAAATATAAACTAATTATCTTAATAGATTTGTAGTAATTTTTGGAGCACTAACTAGGTTTAAAGAAATAACATTAATTACAAAAAAAAAGGTTTTGTAAGTCCAATAAAAATGACTTGTTAACTAAGCTACAAGTCTGGAAAAAAATAAATAATAAAAGGGTGAGTTCAATAATTCAGAGAGTAGATAATGTTTAATATACATATATAGGATAATAAAATAAGAAACATATATAAATTTGACTATAGGCTCTTACAAGAAAGTTTTACAAACAAAACATAACAAAGGATATCATAAGATAATGCTCATCAGAAAATCAAAATGCTATGAGCATATGGCTTTAGACTGTGAGATAATCAGTCAACACATATTGATGATTCTTAACTACAACAAGATGAAGTTTGTTGGGATTTTTCATAAATTTAGAGATAATGCTGATAGAATAAAGTATATTAGGTCTTGAGTTTGTGAGGAAGATCAAAGATTCAATTTGAATCAATTTTTGTTGTACCATCATCTTGCAATAATTTCTCATGTACTGCTATTGGAGATATTACAAGTGTTGGAAATATTACAGGTTTATACTCTGACATGTTGAATTTCTTTAAAAGATTTGTAATATGCTTTTCTTGTGAAATAAAGATTTTTTCTAGAGATTGCTACACTTAAATGCCAAGAAAATATCTCGCTAAAGTCTAACATTTCAAAATTTTTCATCATAGCAATCTTGAATTTTGTAACCATATCTTTGCTTGTTCTTACATAAATCACATCAGCAAGATAGAGACAAACTATTATAAAATCTTCTCTCTTTTTCATGAATATCTTTTGTATTGAAGGCAAGCAATAAGCATAATAAAGTTAGGAACTAGTTTTTGACATTGGAAAGATTGGATTCGCTTATAAATTATTTATATTCTGTGCTGAAATGTATTGATTAAATTGAATAATAATACTGCTTGAATGGTTTAATTAAGTAAATAAAATTAGAATACATTGCTTCATACCCATAAAACACTTATAAATTAATTTATGCTAAAATATATTTTCCAAGTGCTACATGTGGTGTTTTTCAAGGTAGGAGTCACAATGGTAATAGTAGCTGCTTAGTGTGAAATTTAAGTCAACCCATATTGTTTGTTTGCCTAATGTTCTTAATAATTCAAGGCCATTAATCATTTGAACGAATTGCTGTACTCTCTCACATATCTTCTGTGAAACATGGAACATATCAGCCACACACATGTGGAAGTAAATGGGCTAAAACTATATATAAAAGCACCGCCGCCTATTGCGATACACTGCTAGTCTTTCCTTAAACGTAAGGTTGGATTTACAAGCCCAAGAAGGAGATTGATATAAGACTCTTTGGAAGGTCCATGATTGGGAGATTGATATCAGTTTTCTTTTGTTTTGGTTTTTCTTATTGCCAAACTGAACCAGACCAGCCCACAAGTAGAAAAGTTTTTCGGTAATTTATCCCATTTTTGGCTCTTGTCTTGACTCCTTGTCGGTTTGACCGACACCATCAACAGTTTACTAGTCACTCAAATATTAGTCACTCAAATATTTAATGATCATCTCTTTTATTCCAAGTCATTGAAACACCCACCTCTCTCACACATACAGACACTCTCTCCCAATCATGGAGCTCATCAAGCACACCCTTGTAGAAGTAAGAGGGCTAAAACTGCATGTGGCAGAGATCGGCACCGGTATTAGTCAAATACCAAATGTTTCCTCTCATATTGTAACTTATTTCTTCATGGCTGATCATGTTCATTTATTAACAGGTCCTAAGGTGGTGTTGTTCTTACATGGATTCCCTGAAATATGGTACACATGGAGGTACCAGATGAAAGCTGTTGCAGCTGCTGGTTATAGAGCAATAGCTATTGATTTTAGGGGCTATGGGCTATCTGAACAGCCAGCTGAACCTGAGAAAGGGAACTTCATGGACCTTGTTGATGATGTTGTTGCCCTTCTTGACACATGTGGCATCAACAAGGTTATCAGAGTTTTTCTCTGGTTTTTAATGATGCGAACTTGGCATTTTTCTATTAACTGTATATTATAGGTCTCTTTTTGGCCTATTACCCAGGGAATCTTTTGTGGGGGTAATTGAGCAGATTTATATATAATATATATATATATATATATATATATATATATATATATATATATAAAAAAAAAAAACTTTCCTTGAGGATGATGCGCAAATTAAACATTATCTCAAACTCAGAAACCCCCCCCCCCCCCCCCAACATTAGAAAGGGCAAGTCCTGCAGACACACACAGATATATATATATATATACACACAGAAAGTGGAAAAAAAACCCTCAGAATCTCTATCAGCAACAAAGAGTCGAAAACCATAAAAAAAAAACTTCCAATTTTGATCTTATGTGCATATATACATAAATGTAATGCTTTGATGTTGGCACCAGGTTTTTCTTATTGGGAAGGATTTTGGATCTATAACAGCATATCTAGTCGCTGTTGTGCACCCTGAGAGGGTTTCAGGTATTGTGTCCCTCGGTATTCCTTTCTTGCTACCAGGTCCTAATTGTATCCGAAATGATCTCATGCCATCAGGTTTCTACATAACAAGGTGGCAGGTACGATTCATTTATCTCCTGTATTTGATACTTGCCTTTCAGATCCTAGAGTGAGTTTTTGGTGATAATGATAATTACAATTCATTGTTGATCTTGCCTGTTTTCTCTAAATAAACACAGGAACCAGGTAGAGCTGAGGCAGATTTCGGACGCTTAGATGTCAAGACAGTGGTAAGAAACGTATACATTCTCTTTTCTGGAACTGAACCACCAACAGCTAGAGATGACCAGGAAATCATGGACTTGGTTGACCCATCTACTGATAATTATTCACAATCAAAGTTACAGTCTTTATTATGTATACTGTTTCTTTATATGTACATTAGAAGAGAGAATAAAAGGAAAGAAAGATCAGTACAATCCTAGGCTATCTTTATCTCCCTTATTAACGGGATTTTCACATATTTGGAATGCCTAACAAATCTCCTAATTAGTTGCTATTACAGCTCACGTCAACACTCCCCCTCAAGTTGGTGCGTAGATGTCTCGCATGCATAACTTGCCAAGTGAGTTGTAGAAGTCCTTGCTAGACACTGCTTTTGTTAGAATATCTGCTAACTGATCTTTGGATTTCACAAATGGAAATCGAATTATCTTTGCTTCAAGATTCTCTTTGATGAAGTGACGGTCAACTCCACATGTTTAGTACGGTCATGTTGGACAGGGTTGTGGGAAATAGAAATAGCTGCCTTGTTATCGCAGAAGAGGTCCATTTCAGAAGTGGGGGCAAATCCGATCTCTGCAAGTAGCTTTCTCAGCCAAAGGAGTTCACAGAGACCTTTAGACATACCTCTAAACTCAGCTTCAGCACTTGACAATGCTACCACTTTTTGCTTCTTGCTTCTCCAGGTTACAAGATTTCCTCCTACAAATGTAAAATACCCTGAGGTTGATTTTCTGTCAGTGATATTACCTGCCCAATCTGCATCCGTATATCCATCAACCTTCAACTGATTATCATGTTTTGAGAACATAAGCCCCTTGCCTGGAGATGACTTCAGGTACTGGAGAATTCGAGTCACTGCCTCCATGTGACTTTTGCTTGGATTGTGCATGAATTGGCTCACAACACTTACCGCATATGCAATATCTGGCCGAGTGTGAGAGAGGTAAATGAGTTTACCAACTAACCTTTGATATCTCCCTTTATCTGTTGGTACCTGGTCTGGGTATTCTCCAAGTCTGTGGTTCTGAACAATGGGTGTGTCTGCAGGTCTGCATTCCAGCATTCCTACTTCTGTTAGCAGGTCTAATATGTACTTTCGTTGACAGAGGAATATACCTTGCTTAGACCTGGCAACTTCAATTCCCAAAAAATACTTTAGTCCCCCTAGATTTTTCATCTCAAATTCAGTTGCTAACTGTTTCTGAAGCTGAGACATTTCTTCCACATCATCTCCTGTTATAATTATGTCATCTACATAAACTATCAATGCAGTTACCTTTCCCAGCTTGTGCTTGAGGAACAAAGTGTGGTCAGAGTTACTTTGTTGGAAGCCATATTTCTTCATTGCTAAACTGAATCTTCCGAACCATGCTCGTGGTGACTGCTTTAGTCCGTATAAAGCTCGCTGCAATTTGCACACCATTTCAGTTTTGGAAAGTGTTGTATAACCTGGAGGAACCTCCATATACACCTCCTCTTTGAGTTCGCCATGGAGGAAAGCATTCTTCACATCAAGTTGATGTAAAGGCCAGTCAAGATTTGCAGCAAGTGATAGTAGTACTCTGACTGTATTTAGCTTGGCAACAGGTGAGAAAGTTTCCTGATAGTCCACACCATATGTTTGTGTGTATCCCTTTGCTACTAATCTTGCTTTATATCGGTCAATAGATCCATCTGCTTTGTGTTTAACAGAGAACACCCATCTGCAACCCACTGTTCGTTTTCCTTCAGGTAATGGGACAAGAGTCCATGTATTATTCTTTAGTAATGCCTCCATTTCCTCATTTATCGCTTGTGTCCATTTCAGATCTGTCAATGCCTCATTAACACTGGTAGGAATTTGACATATGGAAAGATCCTGTGTAAATTTCTGAAGGGGTTTAGAAAGACCCTTAGTGGATACATAATTGGCAATTGGATACCTTGACCTTCGGTCTTCAATCTCTGGAGAGTATCTATTAGGTGGCTTGCCCCGATTGTACCTGTGAGGTAAGACATATCCCATAGAGACATCTATATTATTGATATGCAGAGGTGTTGTAGGAGTACTTACTTTAGGAGTATTCTCAGGAGATGATTCGGCTGGCACTTCAGAGAGGGGGGTTGCAGGTTCTGTCTCAGACAATATATGTTCCGTGCTAGGATGGGTATCAATCTGCCTATTAGAGTGTATATCATTGTCACCGTGGACAACATTAAGGTCGTCATTTGGCCTCTCATGAAGCAACTCAACATTATGTGGTAGGTTCTCTTGACTGATCCAATTAAACTCGTTGAGCTTCTCTTGTTGGAACCAATTCACCTCTTCATCTTTATTATGTGTCTCCCCCTGAAGAGGAGAAGTGGATGCGAAGGAGAATAGAACATGTCAGCTTCTAAGAATTGAACATCCATAGTCACATAAAGTCTGCGTGCAGTAGGGTCATAGCACCGATACCCTTTCTGATGTATACCATAGCCCAGAAACAGACACCGACGTGCACATGGATCAAGTTTAGAGCGCTGGTTCTTATGAAGGTATACATATGCTACGCATCCAAAGACCCGAGGAGGGAGCATTAACACATTTGGCAGTGGCACATGAGTAGACAAGGATTGCAGTGGAGTCTGAAACGATAACACCTTAGAAGGCATTCGGTTGAGAAGATGAACAGCAGTGGATACTGCATCAGTCCAGAATCGTTGAGGCATATAAGCGCCAAGAAGCAGGGCACGTGCAGTCTCAAGAATGTGTCTATTTTTTCTCTCTGCAACACCGTTCTGTTGAGGTGTTTGTGGGCAGGAAGTTTCATGAATGAGGCCATGATGATTGAAATAAGTCTTAAGGTGCTTATTTACATATTCACCACCATTGTCGGAGCGGAGAACCTTAATAGTGGCTCCATACTGGGTGCACACCATCGCATGGAATGTTTCGAAGATATTGAGAACCTCATCTTTCTGTTTCATCAAGTAGAGCCAAGTCATACGTGTACAATCATCCACAAAAATAACAAACCAACGAATGTCGGACATATTCGTAATCGGTGAGGGTCCCCACACATCAGAGTGTATTAAAGCAAATGGAGTGTCACTCTTATTCATGCTTAATGGGTAAGTAGCACGGTGGCTTTTAGCCAAAATACAAGTGTCACACTTCAAATCAGAAATCTGAGTACTCATAAATAAATCCGGAAGAACATGCTTCAAGTAATGGAAAGATGGGTGTCCTAGACGACGATGCCATAACCAGATCTGTCTCTCTTTAGCAGTATGCAGATGGTGCATGTGATGTGCCTGGCCGATATTGATGTCGTCCACATAATAAAGTCCCCCCCTCTTAGTACCACGTCCAATTATCTCCTTGGTGAGAATGTCCTGAATAAGACAAAAGTTTGAATACATCAGTACAACACACCTCAAGTCTGTAGTAAGTTGGCCTACAGACATCAATTTATGTGATAATGCTGGAACAAGTAAAGTGTTGGCTAAATGTAGGGATGAAGATAAAGTCACAGAGCCTGCTCCAGTGACTGGTGAAATACCACCGTTTGCATTGGCGATGCTGGTTCGACGTGGGGAGGATGTATGAGAGAAATCCGAGGCATCAAATGTCATATGGTCAGTGGCCCCTGAGTCGAGGAGCCATGTATTACACGCCGCATCATTGTGGCTGCTAAGTAAGGCAAGACCAGAATTACCTGAGTTTAAGTGGGGAGGGGCCTCAGTAGATGTTGAAACTTGCTGTATAAGAGAAAGGTTAGGCTCAGCAACAGCAGCAACCGCAGCTTTGCCTGGACTCCCAGTAGTACCAGCTCCATCACGCCGTTTACGGGCCTGTATATCATGCCACCAATCTGGGTATCCATGTAACTGGAAACAGTTTTCACGTGTGTGTTTCTGGTTGCCACAGTGGGAACATTTTCTTCCATCATTGGTGGTTCGGGTCTTGGTTGTTTTATTTAGCATAAGACCTTTAGAGGCCAAGACAGCCCCTGGTATCCCATCAGTATTATGACTGGTCATGACTTGCTGTCGTATAGCCTCTCGTCTAACATGTGCATATGCTTGCTCTACTGAGGGAAAAGGATTCAGCTGTAAAACATCTGCACGTATTTTGTCTAGTCGGTCATCAAGGCCATCCAAGAACACATATACCCGATCTTCCTGGATGATCCTATTATAATGTTGAATATCAACAGAGCATTCCATGGGATTTGGCCGGCGAAAATCAATTTCACGCCACAACCCCTGCAGTTCAGTGTAATATTTTTCAAGTGAACCAGAGGCTTGCTTCAGACGAGTTACACGTCTTCGAAGATCATACACTTGTGATGTATCGCTTCCATCAAAAAGGTAGTTGCAATAGAGTCCCATACTGCCTTTGCTGTAGGAAAGCGAATAAAATTGCCAAATAAAGAGGGATCCATAGAAGTAATTAACCAACCTTTAACAATAGCGTTATCAGTGCGCCACTTGCGAAAGGAGGGATCAGTCGGTGGTGGCTGAGGAAAGTCACCATTAATATACCCCAGCTTGTCTTTGCCAGAGATATACATCTCAACAACCTGGGACCAGAGAGCATAGTTGGATCCATCCAACTTAATGCCAATAGGAGCAGCGGAGGGTTCAGAGGTGATGGTCGGGGTCTGTGTTCTATTCAACGCCTCAGTCATCCTTGTTGTTAATTCAAGGATAGAACCTGAGAGATGGGACGTGTTGCCATAGGTATTCTGATCTTCAGAGTCTGCCATAGATTACGTGGTGAGAGAACAATTGTGTTTTAGGGTGTAGTACAGGAAGCCAGATCGTAGGCTAGCTCTGATACCATGATAATTATTCACAATCAAAGTTACAGTCTTTATTATGTATACTGTTTCTTTATATGTACATTAGAAGAGAGAATAAAAGGAAAGAAAGATCAGTACAATCCTAGGCTATCTTTATCTCCCTTATTAACGGGATTTTCACATATTTGGAATGCCTAACAAATCTCCTAATTAGTTGCTATTACAGCTCACGTCAACATCTACTCCTCTGCCACCGTGGTTCTCCGAAGAAGATCTTGCAGCTTATGCATCATTATACGAGAAGTCTGGATTTCGTTTTGCATTACAGGTTCCTTACAGGTAACCAGTAAAGTCGTCTAGGATGCTGTATTCTTATGCAAACAAAACTACGCTAAGAGGGATGACATGGAATTCGATGCAGGTCTTTAGGCATAGATTGTGGAATTACTAATCCAAAAGTTACAGCACCAACATTACTGATCAATGGCCAGAAGGACTATCTCCTAAAGTTTGCAGGTATGGAGGACTACACAAAAAGTGAGCAACTGAAGCATTTTGTACCGGATTTGGACACTGTGTTCCTTGATGAAGGGAACCATTTTGTTCATGAGAATCTCCCAAAGCAGATGAATGAGCTGATCATTACCTTCCTCACCAAACATTGTAACTGAAGATTATATTCTATGACCATTTCAAGTGTTACGATGGTATCCAGCTGGGGTACAGAGTGCCTCGCAACTTGTGTTAAGCTGATATGATGTATCGAACTATGTTTGAAATAAGATATTTTCATCTTTTAAGGTCTGATTTTGGTTAATTTCCCATTTATCCTATTTTCATTTACAATGGGCAATTGTTGAATTAAACGAGAATAAACAGAAATTAAAGATTACAAAGGATCTCAACCAGACCTGACAAAACAATCTTAACTTTGTTAATCTCTTTTAATATGTTAAAAAATAACAAAGTCCAAAATATTGGTGTATTTTATAAATAAATAAAGAAGGAAAAGATGTTTATCCCATATTAAAAAAAAGCACTCTCTTCTAAGTGTTTATAATTGTAGGTTTCTAATGTATAGTAAATTAAATAAAAGTCATGATGGAAAGACTTTTATAGTGGGCTTCCTAATGCTATTATATGTATATTTATAATATCAAAATATAGCATTTAACACTTAATATATCAATGAGATAAATTTATTTTTGAGTTAATTTCTTTAATTTTTATAATTAATTTTGATATTTATGACTATTAAGATATAACTAAATAACAACTATTCAATTTAATTTAAAATATAAATATTTCATTAATAATAATATAGTTTTATTTACGGTTATAATATTAAAAAATATAATATTTCATTATAATATTTTCAAGTCTATTAAAAATGGTTACTATACAAAAAATTATAGATAGAACAAAAAACATTTTTTCTTTTCTTTATCTTATTGTATTATTCTTATAAAAGTTTAGAGTGCTTAATTGTATTATGAAGGTATTGTTTTTATGTGAGACAAATAAATATCTTAAAAACAATGTTTTCATGTTTCCAAACCAACTTTTTATTTATTTCCATCTTATTATTTATCAAACACAAAATTGTTTAAAAATGAGCTAAAACTGGTTGCTAGAATAATTTCTGAAATACATTTTGCTCCATTCTATTTGGTTGATATCTAGTGATTTCCATTATTTCAGAATACGAAAGTTCTACAGTAAAATGATCATGTACTTGGTATATGTAATTCGAGAATCTGTTATTAATATCATTTGATCACCCGTCCATTATGTAAAGCAAAAGTGGCTCTTTGCCTGATGGGAGATCAAACCCCACACTAGTAATACCATAGTCTACTGTAAAATAATGCATGATTGTCGAGGCTGAAGGCGGACTTCTATCATTGCATTTTCATATACAACTCAAAATACCATAGTCTACTGTAAAATAATGCATGATTGTCGAGGCTGAAGGCGGACTCCTATCATTGCATTTTCATATACAACTCAAAATGACAGCACTGAGTTACCCTAGTATTCAACTCAACTACTGTGACCTAATATTCATAAAAAGATTTTAGAGTTCATAAGCAGGGAATCTAGCCTTGGATGGGTCGATCATATCTAGAAAAAGATAAGTCATACCTCCCATTCCTTCAAACATTGAGTAGGGGCTATCACCTCCATGCATCTCTCCGGCAGATATAAGTTTGTGAGCTCTATCCAGCAGAAAGCAAGTAAACGCTTTGGCCTTGTATAAGAACTCTATGTTGCCTGTTAGCTGGTACAGTGAGAGAAACACATACGCATTCCCACTGATGCCATGGCAAATTCCAACTCGCTTGAGCAGCCCACGGTTCCACACTACCTCTGCAGCATTTATAGCTGCTTCCAGAAACTCTTTATCTCCAAAAACCTGAGCAATTGCACATTTCAATTTTGTAAAAAGCCGATGCAAAGTAGTTTCCACAAGGACAAAGGGCTCCTACCTATAATTTTATATGATCTGGGAAAAAATATTGCTATCTAGTTAGATTCAGTCTTCAAGTATCCAGCCTGATATCTGTGATCAGAGCTATCAAAAGAAGGAATAAACTTTGCTACTACAGAAGTTACAGTTTCATGTAAACCTATGAATACTGTTCCTACACAAAACATTCTTACAAAAATGAAGGCTACACTCGGTTGGAAAACCTACTCGGATTCAGACCAAAAATACAGATCTAATTCAAAGATTTAACATTTATTTCATGTATTCAGCCATATTGGATACCGAAGAGATCAAGACAAACACATGCAATAAATGCCATTGCCATTTGCCAATGAATTTGAAAATTTAATGCTCTCATTAACATGACTAAAGGAGAAAGGTCAAAATCTGAATCATTCATAAATATCAAGTTCTTGCTCCAGTGGGGCTTAAATTAGCTTACAATGAACTAGATAACTGGAGAAATTTACCTTAACTGCCTTGACAAGTGTAAGAGCAATTCCAGGTGCTCCATGACACCAATGCACAAGAACATCCCTCTTGCGATCTTCTTCACTTGTAGAGTAGTTGCCGCTGGGAAAGCAGTTATTGATCATGTATTTAAGGGTGCCCTTGACATCCTCAAACTCATCAGGTTTCAGCTCTACATCCAATAAAACATTCATAATACCTGCCAATCCATGGGCAGCACCCCAATACCTCTCACCATACCATTCATACATTAATGGGGAACCTCCTTTCTTCGCCAATGCTCTTCCATTTTTTATAATTTCATTCGCAACAGCACGCTACAATAATTTTACCGTAAGACTGTTACATCCTGCTTAACTAATTCAAAACCAAAGTAGCAAAATAAGTAATAGCAGAAATCTCACAATGGTCGTATCAGGGACAGTCCCCTGCCCCATGTGTTTATTTAGGAACAAACAAGCCCATAAGAATCCACTTCTTCCATATAACAACTCATCAGGGTGATTTCTCAGCAGCTTAATCTGTTTCATAAACAATCAATAAATACTCACCGACAACCAATTTGTGTTTTTACAAAAATATGAAAAATAACACACAATAGAGTAAAAAGGCCACCTCTCCTAATTGACTCAGATAGTAACTCTGTAATGCTTCATCATTAGCATGCTTTGCTGCTACAGCCCCAAGTGCACAAACACCAGCTCGCCCACATATAAATGTCACATCCCTAGATTATAAAACACATTCAACAACATTACCAGAAGTCCAAACCGAATCCACCCCTCTTTAGTAGCTTCAAATTTGCGTTTTACACAAGTTATAATCAAAACCCAAAATCATATCCAATTGGCTCATACCATAAATTTAATCACAAAAACAAACTATACAGTGAAACAACATGACATCTTCACCAAGAATGGGAGACTCTACCTTGAAGCCCGAGAAGCAGAATCACAAGCCTTAACAATCTCCAAACAGAGAAAGAGATCTTTTTCATTAGTAGTAACTTGATAGCTCTTAAAAAGCAACAAAGCAGTGCCAAGATTTCCACTGTAAAGAGTAAAATCATGCACAACTTGCCCACCTAACCCCCATGTCTCCATCACTATCTGTAGAACACAAAAATCCCACTAAACACACACAGTGCCAACATTACCAAACAAAGCAAAAGCAACCCAAGAAATGAAAACAAAAGAAAGAGAAGTTCTTGTTACTGTTTCTTTAAGATCCAAACCAGAACGTTGAAACTGCTTGGAAAGTGAAGTGTAGGGCATTGAGAGAAGCTTCATGAGAGAATCCTCATCGGTTACTTTATCTTCTTCTTGTATATCTTCTGTTACAAAGCTTGGCATTGCGTTGGGAAAGAATCGATCAGCCATTGCTGCCTCTGGTTCTGAAGCGAGATTTTTTTTTTTTTTTTTTTTCTCTCTGTTTTAGGTTGTCGTCAAAGGTTTAGAGCTTAGTAGCTGCTACCTGGTAGTCTGGTACTGAGCGTTGGAAATTGGCTAATGTAAACGTGGCAGATGCACCGTCTGCTTAAACTACTTTGTAAATAGCGTAAATTGCATCATTGGCCCCTAAAGTCTTAGAGAATTGAAAGAATTGCTAATTTAGACTCGCTACTTTCAAAACTCCAAAAACAAGCTTTATCTTTTTTTTTAGTACCGTATAACCTTGATAAATTAATAATTTTCATTAAATAATATTTTTACAGTATCGACTTGAAAACCAAGATGGTAAATTAATAATTTGGTGAATTTATAAAATATATTTAAAAAGAAAATATATAGATCCCATTTGATGTATAAATTAATAATCTTATTATATATATATATATATATCAAAATTATATATACATGATTTTATAACATCTTATACTTGATTTTATTGAAATTAATATTTCTTTAGATCTTATCACTAACTTTTCGTAAGAAAAAAAAAAAATTATACAAAGTGATTATTGCTTTAAACATTTTTTTTTATTATTAATGTGGGTGTCTGAAGTAGTTTGTATGCACATCGACTAATCTCATGGGTCCTAAAATTAACAAACATATAAGTCTCTAGTAGCCATTATATTAGTAATCACATGACTCAAATCTAAGACCATAAAAGGAGTAAACTCCTTAGCCATGTTTGTTTCCTGAAATTAGTTTCCGGGAAACTATTTTCCAAACTTTCCTGTGTTTGTTTGTCATTAGAAAAGTTGGTCAGCGAAAAACACTTTCCGGTCAACAAAAAACACTTTCCAGTCAATTTTAGTCAAAGAAAACTTTGGCTTGGTTTTCAGGAAAGTATTTTCCCTTTAGCTGTGTTTGTTTTTCGGAAAGTGGTTTTCGGAAAATTTGACTTGGTTTTCAGGAAAGTGTTTCCCTGAAAAATTTGGGGGGAAAACACTTTTTGAAAGTTGTGAAAAATTTATAAATGTCATTTATTTGCTGATTATATCAAATTTGATTTCTCGAACTTTTGATTGCTATATATATTTTGTTTTGAATATTTATTTTTTCAATTTCATCTCTTAAAATTTTATTTTTATATTAACTCTGGTCCTTATTTTTATAATTGCTATTTGCTTTTTCCTTATCATTTTTTTTATTGAAATTTTTTATCTATCAATTTGGTCATTATTTTTTTTATTGTTACCTATTTTATTTGAAATAATTTATGAAATGTTGATTATTATTATTTTAATTTCTTCATCTTTCATTTTTTTTTTAATTTTTTAGATTTGATCTCTATTATTTTGATTATTATTTATTTTATTTGAGATAATTTATGAAATTTTTTTTTTTCAATTTCATTCTCATTCAACTTTTTAATTTGTAAGATTTGTTCCTTATTATTTTAATAAACTTGAGAAAAATAAAATATTAATAAATTATTTTACAACTCATTTTCCATAACATAACCAAATGCTGGAAAGTATTTTCCAACTTATTTTTCATTACACTACCAAACATTGAATAATACTTTCTTGGAATTCACTTTTCCCGGAATTCACTTTCTAAAAAAAAACTACTTTCCAGTAAACAACGGGGCCTTAGTTCAAAATTCTTTTTATTGGACCATCTATTAAATGGGCTTTAAACACTTTTGCACGAGTCAAGCTGAAGCACATATAACCAATGTATTTAACTTCATCTTCTTTTTCTCTTTTGATAACGTTTAATAATTTGCTCATTACTTAATAATTCTAAAGTTGTCTTTCTTTCTTTTCTATAGGAAGTTCAAAAGTTACTTAATATCTATATCATGATAGTTCACCACCTTAATTAAAATATAAAATTATTGAATGCTTTTATCATCTAGGTGTTACTTTAAATTTTTTAGAGCCATATTATTCAAAAACTTAGTTTTACAATGTTAAAAATAGTTTGTAATGGTACTTCCTCGAACATCTGTTGTCGAAGCCAAGACTGCTATATTCATTACATCTATAACAATAATCTTCTCTGGATCAAGGATTCCAATTTCGTATGATCCTGATATGAATCTTTAATATGGTGTTGGGGTAGTAAGAAAAACAATTTAATTTTTTATTGATGGGCGTGGCAGCTTCTCCGTAACATTTTTTCTCCTGGGTTTTTGGAAACTTGCAGCTTATCAAATCAGCTTCTTCATCTTCCTTTTCTTACTTTTCTGAAACAACTAGGCAAGAAAAGAGAAAAGGGGGGAGGACACGTCGAAGAAGATGAAGATTTCTTATGCTCTTCTCGGGGGGTTCGGTCTACGGTTTTCTCCTAATCAAGATTGATGTCAATTTGTTGTTAAGGTATTGTACGTAATTCCTTTTGTTGTGATTGATTTTAAGGTTGATTAAAAAGGCACCTGATACTAGCATCTTCAGTTTGGAACTAAACACTTTCAAACACAATCCACAGAGAAAAATGATACCAGATGTCTCAAGATTTGCCTTCTATATGTAAGTTTAACTATGGCACTTTTGGGATCCCTGTTTGGATATGGTTCGAGCTTTTTTTAGGTTAATTCTTGTTACCTTTCAATTTTAATGTTTGCTTCTGAGGATTAGAGTTAGGGTTTTTTTTTATGTGTTGTTCATCTCCTTTACTTTATTGGTGTTGCATCCCTCCCCTGCCTCTTCTGTAATGGGATTTTCTCTTGGAAAATCTTCAGCTACTTACTTGAACCATGTCAAAGAGATTTTTATTTGGCCCAACTTGATCAAACCTAAAATGTCAGTTTGTGTTGGACTGTATATGTCACACCCGACATCGCGGCGATCCTAAAAATATTATAATTCTTGGTGTGGAAAAAAAAAAGAACAGATTCTGGCATCCGGTTCTTTTAGAAAAATGTCTCGTTTGAGGAGTCACCACCTAGTGTTATGGTCACTAGGAACCCTAACTGGTCAACATAGATTCTATGACTCGGGATTGGTTACGTAAAAGGGAAGATATTATCACCCCTTAAACGTTCTGCCTAAGGCAGACTGCATTGTTGGTTTTGTCTTAAATTGCTAAATATTTATTAATTTATGCTGTGATGATTTGTTTAAAATATTCCTGACTCTGGCGCCAGTGAATATTCGAGCTCGAATAATTCCTGACTCTGGCGTTGGTAAAAATTCGTAACTACGAAAAAAATTAGATCAATATATTTTTTCCTACTCTAGCGCCAATAATTAAATAAAAAAAATAAATTTATTTTTAAGCATGCACATATTTTATTTTTCTAGCTAAATAAAATAAAAATACAACGAATAAAAATAATATAAATTTAAATCGGTATTTTTATTCCTGACTTTGACGTCAGTGAATAAACCAATAAATTTACATTATTTTTATTCATGCATACACGTTTTTTTAATTTTTTGTTTTTCCTATTTTTTTAATTGTTTTTAGCTGGGCCCAGCGCAGCCCACATGGGCTGGGCTGAGCCCAGCTGGCCCAGCCCGGCCACTGGCCCAAGCCAGTGGTCCGGCTGGGCAAATAACACGCGTGAGCTGGTTCACGCGTGTCTAAGTGTTCAGTGAATTTTCTCACGCGTGTCTAAGTGTTCAGTGAATTAAAATTCACATGAACAGTATGGCATGAATTAAAACTGAAAAGCGAGAGGAGATGAAGAGAAACTTACCTGTTGGCTGCGGCTCCTGAAGATGAAGACGAAGTTAAGGGCGGTTGGTGCTATTCCCTTTCTTAAGTTCTTCCTCTATTATTCCTTCTCTCTGCTTCTGGAGACGATCAACATGGCTGCAGGGGATTTTGACTCTGGGTCGTTCTTTTTTCCTCTGTTTTCCCAGTTCCCCTTTGTTCGTCTCTGCTGTCTTTCTTCTTCTCTCTGTTTTTGTTCGTGGTCTTCTTTTCTCCAGTCCAGTGCCCTTTCAGTCCCTGTGATGAAGAAAAGTGTACAGTGCTGGCTTCCCTCTCGAAATTGGGTCTCGTTTTTTTTTGCTCTGTTTGTGGCTATGTTTTTGGTTTGATTTTTCTGCAGGGATGAAGGCAATGGCAGAACCGGTTCTCCTCTCTGTTTCAGTCTTCTGCGTTCTGGGTCTCTCCTCTGATTTTCCTCCCTCTTTTTTCGTCCCCTTTTTTTTCGTCCCCTGATTCCTTGTTTTCTCCGGCTTTATAGCCACAGCATTCCACCGTTACCAGGTAATCAATTGACTGTTATTGCAGGAGTAATGGTGGCGGCCGGCAGCTGAAGAGTTTGAAGAAGATGAACAGTGCTGAGAAACGGCACCGTTTTTTGGTGTTTAATGGTTATTTTCATTTTGGCCCTTGAATTGTTAAACGTTTTGTAATTAAGCCCCTGGGTAAATTGTAATTGGACCCCTTCATTTCGGCGCCATTTTCAAAATGGTCCTTGGATTTTAATTTTTGCAATTTGGACCCCAATTAAACTCCAAACTTTGATATTTCTTCAATTAAGTCCCTGATTTCATTAATTTAATTAAATCCTAGTCCAATTAAGTATCAAAACTTATCAATTCTCCAATTAAACCCTTAATTGGATTAATTAAATTAATTCCAAGCTTAATTAAGTCTCAAAACTTATTAATTCTCCAATTAAATCCTTGATTGGATGAATTAAATTAATTTCAAGCTTAATTAAGTCTTAAAATTTTATCAATTCCCCAATTAAACCCTTAATTAAACAAATTAATTCCAAACTTAATTAGATTAATTCCAAAGTTTAATTAAACCCCAAAACTTCCAATCATGTTGCCCTTAACCCAAATTTTAATTCATTCTTCATTTATTTCATTTTACTTGTTTTTTCATCATCATCATTATTATTTTTTCATCAATTTTTTATCCTTTTCAGTAAATAAAATAATAAAAATAAAATGATCAAAAATTAGGTTATGACAGTATATATTGAGAAAGCTTGGCCAATATAATAGTGACTGTTATTTCCTGACAGAAGTATAGATGAATTGTATGGAGTTGATGTAATTAATATAATTCGTTGTTATATGATTCATGGGCATAATGTGAAGGTGCATAATGATTTGAAGTAAGGAGGAGATATAAAATGATATCATATTAATGGTGATTTAATTGTTTTTGGTTGAAAAGCATGTCTATATATTTTAAGATATTTGAGAATGGTATAGTAATTGTGTTTTTAAAATGTTTTTGTTTTAAATAATTTTTTTTTTAATTTTTTTTTATATTAAAATATTAAAATTATATAAAAACACACATTATTATTTATTCTTTGCATGGATTTTGTTAGAAACTTTATGAAACACCAAATTCTTTGAATAAACACCACGGTCATCAAACCCTTTTGATGCAATGTTTTTTTTTATGAAAGATCTAGCAAAATCTCTTTTAAAAACTATATATATATATATATATATATATATATATATTCAAAAAATATTCAAAATTATTTTTAAAACACGAGAAGATAAACCTTCAAGTTGTAAAAGATCAAAATATTAGAAAAATAGCTAGATTGAAAGATTTGATAAGATGAGATGAAAGACAAAAGAAGAAGAAGAGGTTATTGGTGCTTCAATTGATGACTTTCAATATTGTTATCCTCTAATTAGTATTAATAATACTTATTTTTATGGTAAGTGCCAAAGTGTAAGAAGTTGGTTGCAATTGCTTATGATACGAATAATGAAATTTATCCATTATATTTTTTTGATATAGAATAAGAGACAAACAAACCTAATTGCATTTTTAGAGATATTCATGTAACTCGATGCAATATGCCTCTAATATCTAAGAAAGAATTGATTGGTATGCAATATGATTTTTATATTTATTAAATACCAAAATAGTTTTATTGTGGATGAATGACTAATAATTAGTTTTTAATATATATATGTATATAGATTAATTACTTGGTATGAGAAGCTTGGAAAGCAGTAATAATTATCTGTAAAGGTGTCATAAAATGAGATATTATGTGGCCAACATCCCCCTTAATTTATGTTGTGACGAACTTCAAGAGATTGGGGAGGTTTAACGTCTTGAAACAACATTAGCGAAAGATGAAATTGCTTATCGTGAAAGTATTAAGGATGTTGGTCCATCCATGATCATTCCAAAATACTTTAAAAAACAACAATTATTTTACTTTAAATTACCCCATTAATAATCTCTTTGACCATCGATCTTGGTAAAAAGGCAAAAGAGAATTCCGAAGAGTGTAACTGAACCCATTAGATCTTGATTTTGTTTTCTAGATATCACTAGTTCGAGGATCATTAAAGATTTATATGGTTGTTAACTTCAAGGTTTTAAAAAATTAATCGAGATGCGATTAAACTGACTCAAATATCTATTATTAAAAAAAAAATAAAGGCAAAGGAGAAGACTATTCTCTTGATTACGAGTGTTCGGGTAAGTTAGTAAATTTTAAAAACATATCGCATATGTTCTGCACAATCAATCAAAATAAGTTGTACACTTCAAAAATTGGCAAAAGCAAGAGGGGATTAGCTCTTGGAAAGCGAAACTTGACAACTATTCTCTCGTCCCGACTTTGGAAATGAAAGATCGGAGTCTGGACGAAGTACCTTCCTAGCATCTAAGAGAACATCCATCTCCATCAATATCGACCACACCTTCATTTGACATCACATGAAATGGACAACGAAATTATGGAAGAAAATCAAACACAGACCGAGTCCACAAAAGACATAGACTAAGACTTTTTTTTCTGTTTTTTTTTTTTCCCAAACGAAAGCGATTTCATCCAATAATACTTCGCTGGCATTGTCTGAAAATTCAGCATCAGTGGCTTCTTCGACGACCTGGTCAGACAATAGCTAAAAAATATAAAAGGCAGACTCGTATAGGTAATTTAATTTACCCAAAACAGCTTTGGTAAAAGAAACACTAAACATTACCAGTAGATATTTAATTGAGAAAATTAGAGGTTACGGTTTGTATTATCAATAACCCATTGAAATGCTTAAGAATAAATACTAATAATTAGCAATTTAATTACAGCTTCTCATCATCCTGATGGCATCCCAGTACAGATCCCTCTACTTCTCAAAATCCTTTTGTATGTTGTGACCTTTAAAAAGTTAATTTTATAAACACCTAGGTTATTTTCCTATTTTCATTTTTCTCTTCACTCACCGAGGTTATTATAAAAAATACAAAGATATATATTATTTTAAATATATTTTTAAATAAAAAAATATTTAAAAAACAATTTTTACATACTCTATTAACTCTACAGAGAAAAAAATAAAAAAAAAAAGACTCCGTTACATGTCACAAAATCAGTTTTTGACATATTGTTAGGAGTGCTCGACACGTTTGTTTAGATAGTTTACAAAGTTGTAGTTTGTTATTAGGACACTATCGTTAAGTGTTATATATTTGTTTTTTAACTTATTTTTTAATTAAAAATATATTAAAATAATTTATTTTAAATTACTTTAAACATAACACATTAAAATAATTTAAAAAATATTAAATAAAAAATTAATTTAATGAGAAGAGGATGAGAGCTTCGAGCTAGAGAGATCTAAAAAATATACCAACTAGTTTAATTTTGAATCTTGCTATTGATATCAAATATCCGATTTGCATTGATATTAATATTGATGTGCGAATTAGTGAGCTAATTAAGATTACTAGGGATAAAATTAAAAAAAAAAACAAAAGTATCATCTGATAATTTAGTTGATCATAACTAATTTTTGAAGGTTTCTAAATAATATATATATATATATATAATATATATATATATATATATAGATTTGTGATAATGTCACAAAAAAAAAAGGAAAAAAAAGGGAAAAAAAAAGGAGTAAGATTCACGTTAGTTAAGATTCCATTGACATGCAGTCTGGTCTATTTAAATTATGTCTGATATGTATAGCTGATTCAACCAACGCCATATTTTCTTTTGCCATGTCTAGCGTAGCAATAAACATCCCGGGAGATCACATGGCAAATGCAATGATAGATAGTCAGTTGCATGAGTGTGTGAGGCAGAACATTAATACTGAGGAATTTAGAAGGCTTGTCCAGCAACGTTCAGCGGAGAAGCTTGTGACACCCTGCGGGAATACACTACTTCACGTAGCTGTAAGCTATGGAAGTGACAATATTACATCTTATCTGGCTCAAACGTTTCCTTCTCTAATCACCATCCAAAACAGCCAGAAGGACACCATCCTTCATCTTGCTGCCAGAGAAGGAAATGCCAGTCATACAATTAAATCTCTTGCGGAATCGAATCCGAGCTTGATGAGGAAGACAAATACAAAGGGAAACACTCCTTTGCATGATGCAGTGATCGCCGATAACAAAGAAGTTGCCGAACTCCTAGTTTCCAGAGATCCAGAAGTGGCCTATTACAACAACAAGAATGGCAAGTCTCCTTTATATCTGGCAGTTGAGAACGGCAATAAGAAAGAGATTCTTTATGATCTCTTGCATTTGAGAGTTTCGTTCCCTATAAGAAGAGAAGATGGTGATGCCCTACCAGAAGGAAAGTCACCTGTTCATGCTGCCATCAAGCAACGTAACAGAGGTGATCACAATTTCATTACTCACTAGAAAATGATTTACATACAAACAATTGTTGCAAAGCTATCATCTTTATATTCGTTTGAAACATTTTCTTTTGATTTTCAGATATTTTGGAGAAAATTGAAAAGGAAAAGCCAGAGCTATTACGTCTCACCGAGGAAGAGTTGGGAAATTCACTGCATTATGCATCATCCATAGGTTTTCTGGAAGGAGTTCGATTCCTATTAACGAATTTTCACGATGGTGCTTATGAAACAAACCGTCAAGGCGACTATCCTATCCATGTAGCATGCAAAAGTCACTCTGTTGATGCAGTGAAGGAATTTCTTGATAAATTCCCATATCCAAAAGAATTCCTCAATAAGAAAGGGCAGAACATTCTTCATGTAGCGGCCAAATATGGAATTAGCTGTGTGGTTAGGTACGTACTCAAACAGGACCAGAAGCTCGTCGCACCGCTGCTAAATGCGACAGATGAGGATGGAAATACACCTTTGCACTTGGCAGCACGTTATGGCCGATGCATGACTACATTTCTTCTTGTGCGTGACTGCCGCGTTGAACATTTCATTGTTAACAATGAAAATTGGACACCATATGAGTTGGCTGAAGATTTTTCCAAAAGAACTGAAGAGAAATACATAAAAACAGATGAAATGGTATGCTATTAATTTGATCATCATTTATCGAGCTACAAAATTCTATATATTTTAGGAGTATTACTGATTTAATATTTTGGTATCTGGGCTTCCTCTTTGTTGCCAGCGTGCCGAGGAACGAAAGCAGTTTGATTCAAATAACAGTACCCCTGCGCGCGAGATCGAGGTATTTACGTTTAGGATTATGATAAGTTTTTTTATTTAAGAAACAATATCTTTTATAAAATACTATCCAAAAAAAAAAAGAGAGAGGATGGATTAATAAATTTTTTTTTATTAAATAGATATCTTTTATATCTTTATTTCAATTAAATTATGAAAAGTTTTGTCCATATTTATTATTTTAATTGCTTTTAGTTTTTATGGAATAAAACCGTAGCTAAAAAAAATATTTTTTTTTCAAGAAAATCATCAATTAATTAATCTTTTATTTTTTTATTAAAACTTATTTATAAGATTATGATAGGTTGTTATTATAAAAAAAGAAAACAATTTTATAAAAACATTAGTAAAAAAAATGAACGTATTAATAAGGAAAATGGTTTTGATTAAAAAAAAATATAGATACCTTTTTTATTTTTATTTCAAATCAATTTAAATTATTTTTTTATCCTATAGAATTTAAATTATTTAAGAAAATTAATTTTTATTGTCATATAATTAAATAAAAAAATTAAAAGTATCTCGCAACACGAAATAAAAAATCTTCAATATATATATTATTTTAATCAAAACCATTTAATGTCAAATGACTTTTTTTCAAACATGAACCAGTTTCATTTGCTTAGATTGTTGTCTAGCCATAGCACACAGAGAGAGCACTGCATTTTAACATATAATATTATTATTATTTTTTGGACAGGGAAAAGAAATTGATTCAAATAAGATGGATACAAAAAAGGCATCACCAAAGGACGAAATACCGTTTGGGTATTTTCAGTTGGTATATTATTGCTTCTCTTCTTTCCTATTTTTGTTTTTTCCCTTGCCATCCCTAATCTTTTAAACTTCTAGTTCAAGCCCAATTGATTGAACTTGTATACCATTATATTAAAAAATTCTAAACCATTCCAGTAAATTACTTGTACTGGGAAAGGCATTTGAAGGTCAATGCTTTTGGATGCAATTGAGCAAGTGCCAAGAACTCATTAAACAATTAAGTTTTTAATTTCCCCCGTGCTATATATGCAGGTGATGACATTATCGATCTTATTCTTCAATTCCCGCCCTAAGAATTCCCTAAAGAAGTTTTTCCATGTTACTCCACTACCCATGTCAAAAGCAAAAGAGGAAACAAAGAGCATGACAGGGAATGTTCTAGTGGTAGCAGTGCTTGTTGCTGGAGTAACCTTTGCGGGTGCTATTCAATTGCCACAATTAAGTGATCGTCGTCATGCATTTAACAGCACTTATGACAATCTTCTGTATGTTTATTTGTTTTTCGATGTGGGGGCTTTATCTTCCTCTCTGCTGGCAGCTCTACTCCTTCTTTTGCCAGGCTTTAATTATCCCAGATTTCAAATCTCTGCAGTTGCGTTTTCAACTATGATGGTTTGTTTGGCTATTTTCATGATGTTCTGGGCGTTCCTTTTTTCTGTGAGAATAGCATTAATAGGACCTCATGGTTGGTTGTTAACAATCATCACTACAGGGGTGGCCGTTGTTTTTCCTTCGATTATTCTGCTATTTGTCAACCCATTTCTTCTACAAGCGCTCTTGCATTATATCTACTACGGCCTTTTTTTATTGTTTATCTACATTAGCGGCTGGCGGCTGCCTAATAAACTCTCTGATCTCAAGAGAAAGCTCTCTGATCTCAAGAGAAAGCTCAATCTTTAGTAGGATCAGAGGTCGGGATTCTGGGATCGATAACATCTTGGATTGTGTCTGGCTAGCGATTGTGGTAATAATTTTAACTTGTAATAACTCTTGAGTTTCCAATTGAATGTATGCGCACTTCTACTTTTATATATATATATATTTTTAAGCATGCATTTACGTACTAGACTCCTGTTGTTGGATTGAGTAAAAAAAAAAAACAATCAAATAATCAAATAAAGATATGAATGTTAATTAAAGTTATCAACAGCTTGGTTGGTCTGAACAGTATTAAAATGGCCGTCCCAAAATCATTGACACGGTGCATTACGATAAAATCAACAAACATCATGCCATCCCTGCATAATTAAAATTATATTGTTTTATTAATATATTTATCTTGTTTTATTAATTAAAGGTAGAATAGTATTTTTTTCCCCTGTTTGTATGTAGTTTGTGTTAATTAAATTACTTTAACATATAATTAACAATTTAATTACAGCTTATCATCATCTTTATGGCATCCCAGTACAGATCCCTCTACTTCTCAAAATCCTTTTGTATGTTGCCAGCTTTACAAAGTTAATTTTATAAAAACCTAGGTTATTTTCCTCTTTTCATTTTTCTCTTCATTCACCGAGGTTACTATAAACTTTTGCATGAAATTCTTAAATCATGTCATATAATAATGCAGCGACTAAAAATACTGTCATGTTATTATATAATATTGGAAATATGGTAATAATTGTTTTTTAATTTGAAATACATTAAAATAATTTTTTTAAAATTTTTAAAAATTATTTTTAACATTACCACATTAAAATAATCTGAAAATACTTAAAATATTAACTTAAAATTAAAAAAAATTAATTTTTTTTAAAAAGAAAAAAACTTCATAATTGAGTGCAACGTTAACCTCTAGTCATACCTAAATTGCCTCCATATAAATTAGTTTATTTACCAAAAATAAATTCTTAAAAAGGTTATTTGCACGCACCCTTTCTGTCTACTGACATATTTTAAAATTTTTTTTTTAATTTCTTGTGTGTTAAATATCCAAGTTGTCCTTACACCTAAAAAGTTAATTAATCGCTACTTTTATTTTATTTATTTATGTTTATTATTACTACTCCAAACACTGAAACCTAAGACCACCGTACTGAATATATAGAGGTATTTTTCTTCGATTACAGATCATTAGAATACGTCAATTTAATATCGAAAAAAAACAAAATAATATCTCAATTACTTTTTATGAAAAAAATAAATCAGAAAATGAAATTCAAATTTTGTAATTTTAACAGCGTCTACAAAAAAATATATATAAACAAAATGGGATCATTTTTTAAGAACTTACCTAAAAGCATTTTAATGAGAAAAACAAAATTGTTAAGAGTATTCCAAGCCATAACAAACGGATTCAAGGATAAATGAATGTTACGATTAATGTAGTATGTGATATTTTTATAAATATATATTTTAATTAAAAATATATTTTTTAATTTATTAACACCAGCATAGCCATTTAAAAAATACTATAAAAAACATTGATTTAATATAGTTTTCATAAAAAAACAATTTGAAAAGATATTTTAAAAAATGAGTGCAACAACATTACTAAATGAAAGCTAAATGGGCTTTGAATTTGGTCATTCGATTCGTGCATGATGCTGATTGATTTTCAAAATTTTTAATTTTTTGTTATTTTTCTTAAAATTAACAGAGAAAATTTCGACAAAATTGATCAAAAGTTATTGATTAATTTGAGTTAATTGAGAAATTAAAAGGGTTTTTTCTTTTATTTTTGTAGTATATGAACTGTTGTTATAATTGGTAATTGATTAGTGTCATAAAATCATGCAGACCAATTGGATTTGGGGTATTTATCTGCTTCAAACGTTGATCTTGGAATGTACCTGTAATCCTATAGCCATATTTTGTGATTTTTCTTAGCATTGATTAAATTTATTTTTTTATATTTTAAATTAGTGATTTTAGTGTTTTTAAATTATTTTAATATGTTGATATCAAAAATAATTTTTTTAAAAAATATATATTATTTTTAATATATTTTTAAATAAAAAATATTTAAAAAATAATTTTTACATAATCTACTAACTTTACATACAAAATCAGTTTGAGACATATAATTACGAGTGCTCGACAAGTTTGTTTAGATAATTTACAAAGTCATAATTAGTTATTATGACATTATTGTTTGACTAGATTTTAAATCTTATTTGAAAGTATTTTATTTTTGTTTTTTTTAATTATTTTTTATTTATAAATATATTAAAATAATGTATTTTAAATATTTCATATTAAAATAATTTAAAAAATATTAAAGAAAAAAATTAAAAATTTTAAAATATAAAAGAATATATTTTTTTTTAATTATGAATATTCAAACTAAGCTTATACAGGCACCTTAACTAATTATTTAAAACCTTGAGGATAATAATAAAATAAATTTTTTAGTAAGCTTGATATTTATAATATTTAATTTGATAATTTCTAAAAGACGTGGACTAGTTGAACCCAATTAAATAATATAAGATAAAAACATGCTAATTAAAGAACTCTAAAAGGCGTGGGGAAAGCACTGTAGCTTCCCCGCGCCTTTTAATTATACTTATATATAATAATAATAATTATTATTATAATTATTATATATAATAATTATAATTATAATTATAATTATATTATTATATTGTAATATATATTATTTTTCTTTTTCATTTTTTTTTCTGTATTTGTTTTGGTTTTTTATGCCTTTATGGTTTTTTTTTGGCTTCTTTCTTAGTTTTTTTTTCTTTTCATTTTTTTTGTTTAATTTAGTTTGTTAATTGATCTCGAGTTTGACGGATTAACCTGGTTTGACGAGTTAACTACATATTTTATTTTTTTTGTTTTTTTTTTGTTTTTAATTAATTTTTTTCATTTAGTTTAGTTTATTAATGTTAAATTTCTTCTTATTTAATCAGACTTTCATGACACGTATTGCAAGCTTGACAGGTTAACCCGTCAATTTTTTTTTCTATTTAGTTATTAAACTTTCATGACGCGAATCTAAGGTTTGACGGGTTATCCTGATTTGAAAGGTTAATAAAAACTCTAAAACGCATAACCTTTTCACAATAGCTAAAGCTTTTTTTTTTTTTGCAGTTTTTTTTCGTTTTTTTCTTCTGTGACATTTTTTTTTGTCGTTTTTGGTTTTTTTTTTCGTGTAGCATTTTTTTTTAAAATGTTTTTTCACTGTAACAACTTTTTTTTCTTTTTCTTTTTGTTTTTTTTAACGCGTGGGTTTTTTACTGTAGCTGCTTTTTTTTTTCCTCGCTTTTGTTTTTTTCTGTTTTTTACATATAATGTATCACTGTGCACACAGTGAAAACACTTGACTTCTTTTTTCGTTTTTGTTTTTCCTTTTTTTTTTTCATTTTGCCCATGGGTTTTTTTTTGTTTTTTTCTTTGTGTTTTTTTTTTCTTTTAATGAATTGTTTTTTGTTTAATTTAGTTTGTTAATGTGAAAAAAAAAATTAATTTAGTTATTATACTTTTATTACACGGATTTCGGTTTTTTTTTATATATTAAAATGGTTGAGGGACTAAGCTTTGTAGCTTTAAAAAAAAAAAAAAAAACACTATGGATTACTACAGTGTTTTCCTTACATGATTTTTGTTTGGCTGCAGTGTTTCCCCCACATGTTTATTTTTAAAATTATCTTTGTTAAATTTATTTTTTTAATATTGAGTTGGTTGAGAATTTAACTTTAGCTTTCCCCACGTTTTTTCATTATAATTATTATTATATTGTATGACTGTTTTTTTCTTTTGTTTTTTTTAATCTTTTTTAATGAATTTTTTTTGTTTGATTTAGTTTGTTAATGTTATTTTTTTTTATTTAGTTATCATATTTTCATGATACGAATCTCGAGTTTGATGGGTTAACATGATTTGACGAGTTATTTTTTTCATTTAATTTAGTTTGTTAAAGTTAATTTTTTTTCTATTTACTTACCAGACTTTCATGACACGTATCCTGGGCTTGATAGGTTAACTTGGTTTGATGGGTTAACCCGGTTAATTCTGGGTAAAGCCGTCATTTTTTTTTCTATTTAGTTATCAAACTTTCATGACACAAATCCCAGGTTTTACGGGATAATCTGGTTTAAAGGGTTAACCCAATTAATTCAATTTCTTTTTCTTTTTCTTCATTAGTTTTTTCCTTTTTATTGATTTTTAATTAATCTATTTAATTATCACACTTTTATGACACGACCTTATAGCCAGATCCACATCCAATTTTCTTGGGTCAGGAGTTACAGTCAGGCTCACTTAAACTTGGGTCATGCAAGTTTAATTTTATTATTAATATTATAAATATTACTCTTAGGTCATACATTGTAGTAAAACCTAAGATTCTTGAGTGTAACTTTGCAGAAAAACCCAAGATTTTTATTTTTTATATATATTTTTTATACAACAAAATTACCCGTAGCATCGCGCGGGTATCAAAGCTAGTATAAGATAGAACAAGTACATGGGTATTGAATTACTGGATTTACTTGGTGCCTACGACATGTACCAATTACAAATGACCGTCAGATTTGACATAGAATCCTGATATAATAAAGTACGATAGTACTGAATTACTGGATTTATTTTGTGCCTAGAGCATGTGCCAATCACAAATGGTATTTGGACAAGTTGGGATATATATATATATATATATATATATATATTATATATATATATATATATATATATATAAAATTTTGTATTAAATAATAAATAATAGTAAGATAATAAACGACTGAAATCTAACAAATAATTTATAGATAATTAAATTCCTTACTTAATGATAAATGAGTAGATATTGAAATCAAAATATAACATTTTCATCTCTACTGGAGTTGCAAGTCATGGTGTGCTATCATGATGCTCCATTTTTCTTCTATAAAATGCCTTTTTTTAGTACATCATCACTCCAAATCTATCATAAGCAACAAACTAAGCAAGCAACAATGGCCTTGTTAGACCAGAGTTTCTTTCATTACAGCCTCCTAGCTTACTACCTCCTAGGACCCCCTACCTTCATTGCCCTAAGGTTCTTTCAATTCCCATATGGCAAGCACAACCGTCTAGGATGGGGCCCTACAATTCCTCCACCTTTGGCTTGGTTTATCATGGAAAGCCCCTCCATTTTGCTCCCCCTCATCCTCTTTCCCTTTGGCCAACACTTCACAAATCCCAAAGCTCTACTTCTCATGTCTCCTTATCTCCTCCACTACTTCCACCGCACTTTCATCTACCCGCTTCGCATTTACCAAAGCACCTCTCACCAGAATACCAAAACCACCATTGGTTTCCCGTTGATTTTGACCTTCAACGGATTTTTGACTCAAGCATTGAATACTTGCATACAGGCTAGGTGGGTTTCTCATTATAAAAGTGATTATGATAGTGATGGAGGTTTGTTTTGGTGGAAATTCTTTGGTGGATTGGTGGTTTTTCTGTGGGGCATGAGGATTAATATGTGGGCTGATACGGCTTTGTTGGTTTTGAAGAGGGAAAGTGGTGGATATAAGGTGCCGAGAGGAGGGTGGTTTGAGCTGGTAACTTGTCCTAACTACTTTGGAGAGATTGTGGAGTGGCTTGGATGGGCAGTGATGACTTGGTCATGGGCTGGGTTTGGTTTTTTCCTCTATACATGTTCTAACTTGGTGCCTAGGGCATGTGCCAATCACAAATGGTATTTGCAGAAGTTTGCAGAGGATTATCCCAAGAATAGAAAAGCTGTGATCCCTTTCTTCGTTTAGTTATTGATAGAATTGCGTAGAAGGAAGAATTTGAAGAAGTAGAAGATATTATTAGCTGTTATGTTAATATATATATGTGTGTGTGTGTGAACAATAAAATTCCAATACCTGAAGAGCTTTTAGTTAATTTAACTCATGCAAAATATCAACGGGGATCCGTTGCCCACCTTAACAGATCCAAACACAACGTTAACCGCCATAACGAGTTAACGACCACCTAGAAAAACAGAGCGAAAGTCTCCAAATAATCTCTATTAATACACAAATATTAGAGAAACACAAAATTTTGCATCAAATCATCAACAATGGCATCCTCCTTTGATTCATTCAACCCTGAAGGATATCAAAATGACCCCACAAAGCAGCATGTCCAACGTGATTATGATGGTGGCTACATAGGTGATGACACATCTTTCCCCGGGGCAACACCATTCGCTCAAGAAAATTTCTTCAATGACAACATGCATTCTTCTGAGGTGTATGGGTTTGTCCTGAATTTGCCTCAACTTTTGAGTCTGAGGTGTTTGAGACTAGTGGTGGTGGTGGTTTTATGATGATGATGGTTTTTTATGTTTCTGATGGGCCGCTTCTGCCTGCAGGAGTTAGGAGCCAAATTCCGTGAGTGGCGCAAGTGAGTTTTGTTTTTGTTTGTGGAATAGGGTTATATTTGCTTTCTTGATTGGATCTGGATTTGAGTATTGTACATTTGGAATTTGCAATGGGGCTATGGTTTAATGACTGGGGAGGTGGAGTTTGGATGAGAAAATTTGATATATATAATTTTGATTGGCGTTTGATGTTTGAGAATTAAGGTGATCTAATTATGTAGGATGATTTAATTGAAGATAAGCATCGAATTTGTAAATTTGGGATCATCTCATTCTGTTTTTATTATTATTATTATTATTGGAATAGATTAATTATCATTAGAATTGGCCTTGGGAGACCATGAAAGGGAAAGTTGATGATGATGGGAGCCTAAACCTTCTGTTGGTGGAAGCAGCAAGGCATTGATTTTAAAATCTTGTTCTTGAGACATTGCCAGTTTACTGAATACCAAGTTTTTAGTTAGAATTGAAATGGGTTTGAACTATCAAATTAAACTTTTTTTTTTTCACTGAAGAATTGATTGGTATATATAGAAATCTGTCACTCAAAGGCTTTTTGAATGTCGTCTCGTAAAACAGTTAGAGTTCATCTTTCCATCAATTCTTTTATTGTTCCCTGATTTTGGTTGATATGAAGCAACGAGAGTACTAAAACCTCTTTGATTTTTACATGCTGCTAATTTTGCATTACACCATACTTGTATTGCACCATGGCCAATTCAAAATCGTAATGTGAAAGAGGGCTTCTAATTGTTATAGGTTCATCGGAATATTGGCGAAATCTTCCAGACTAATCTTTGTTTTTTCTTGATCATCTATACTGTATTTCTCTAATTGTCTTTTTGACATCTTAGAGATGTTTTCAGCCTTCTTTTATGAGAGAAGGCAGCAGAATTGTGAAACCAACGAAGCTCGGAACAGAGAAAGAGAGAAGGTAAAATTTATGTAAAGACACTTTTCCATTGTTTCCTCCCTATTTCTTTCGATGTTCAGATCCGTGCTCAAGTTTTCTACATTCCTTCCAGCTTTACTATGAGGTTAAACATATGGATGTGCTTTTCTGCAGCTGTACTTGGCAAACCAAGAGAAGTTTCACAAAGAGGCAGATAAACATTACTGAAAAGCCATTGCAGAGATCATTCCTCGAGAGGTGCCAAGTATTGATAAAAGAAGGGGTAGAAAAGATGATGAAAAGAAACCTTCCATTGCTGTAATTCAGGTCCAAAGCCTGGAAAACCCACTGATCTCTCAAGGATGATCTCTTAATTATACTTTTAAATATCCTGCTGAAAATAATTTATAATATATATATATATATATATATTATGAATGTCATTTTGAACTTCAAAATTTTAATCCTCCTAAATTTGATTTTTTATGGGCCAAGCATGAATGCCCATGGACCATTGTCTGATTAAAACGGGCCTTGATTACAGCTTCTAAAATTTCGTTTAAGAATGAAAAAGCCCATGGATCATTGTAAGATTAAGATGGGCCTTGACTAGAGTTTAAAAAGGTGGTCCATGAATAAAATCCCATCGATCATTGTAAGATTAAAATGGGCCAAGTGAGACAACAACATGCAAAGGAGGCTTTGGATATTTTAATTGGCCCCTCTACTGGTAAGAAATATTTAATTAGGTCCTTAATATATGGTTGCATTCTGTCCTTCTATAGCACTTAATAGTTGACAAATGATATTGTGAAACATGTACTTGAATCAGATTAGAATTTCATGTTTTTAATAAAATATCAAATAATTTTTGCTAAATATAAGAAAGAAAAATCTAAAAATAAAATTAAATAAAATATTATCAACGTGTCTCAATATCATTCTATCAATTATTGTTACCGAGTTTCCATTTTTACAAAGACAAAAATTGATGATTTTAAATTCTGAGAAGTTTAGTTTAAGTAGTCAGGTTCTAGATTTATTTTTTAAAAATTAATAATTTAAATTTTATAAACTTCAAAACTATTAAAAACTTACATGACAATGAAACAACAAACTTTCTGCTGGCAGTTATTGGGTTTCCATTTCTAAAAGACAAACGAAAATGAGCATATTTATATTTCCATTTCAATCTCCAACTCGAACTCCAACATCTTTATTACTGCAATTCAACAACAACTTCACTTGTTGTCCTATTAAATATTTTTTATATCGCCGGATAAAATAGATTAGGGCTGAGAAATAATTATTCCGCTTGTAGTTTTGGATTATTTTTAGAAGTATTTTGAATTAATATATTGATTATTAATATTATAAGCGTGTTCATTAGATATTATAGATGAAAATAGATTAAAAAATAAATTTTTAGATCTAAAAACTTTTACATGATTTTTTACCATTATTTTAGTGCACACGAAAACTAAATGAGTGGTTCTTTAAAAAAAAAAAATTAAGCCATGTATGGTGAGCCACTTAGGCCCATATACCTAGTTTTTTTTTTTTTTTTTTACTTTAATTTTTTTTTCTTTGATTTAAATTTAATAGAGTTAAAATATGTTTTGGGATTTTTCTTTAATCATTTCGCTATTACTTTCTCAAGTAATAGTATCGGTGATCGTGCTGTGAATCTAAATGTTGATTATGAAAAGGCAAAGTTACCACCCAGGATTTAACCATCGAGTACAATAGAGTAAGGTTTCTTTATTTGATAGAGTTAATTTCAGGAAAAAATTATAGCAAGATAAAAAAATGACCTATCTATGTAACCAAAATTTTTTATAATGTTATTTATTTGTATTAAAGTATTTTAAGTTTTACAAATATATGAAAATGGCTTGCTTGAAATGATTTTCATGTTTATCAAAATTGAAGTTATTTCATATTCACCTCTACGATATATATAATAGATGTTTGAAGACAAAAGTTTAAGATTACATGAATAATCTATAATTTGAGTTACTAGTGTTTTAAATTTTGAAAACTAATCAACGTAAAAAGCTCAATTAAAAAAAAAATTTATGGCGGGACAAGAGCAACAATGTGCTTGCTAGTAAAGTGGGAAAATCATAATGCAACTATGTAAGTTTAAATTAATTAATGATATATTATTGTAAGTTTATATTCTTTTATTTTATTATCTAATTTCTATTTAACAAATTTGTGTACTAGATTGTGTGATTTTTTATTTGATGCCCATAAACAATCAATTAAGAAGGCCATCTTAGATAACCAAGAGAAGTGGAAAAAGCTATAAACTAAGGCCTATCACATAAAGTAATTGGGCATTGAATCAACAATTTGTGATTTCAAAAACTTTTACAAAGCATTCACAATATATTAACTGCATATCATAGGTCTCTTTTTGGCCTGTTTCCTAGGGAGTCTTTTGTGGGGTAATTGAGCAGAATTTGTTTTTTTTTTTTAAAAAAAAAAAAAACTTTCCTTGAGGATGATGCGCAAATTAAACATTAACTCAAACTCAGACCCCCCCCCTAACATTAGAAAGGGCAAGTCCTGCAGACACACAGATATATATATATATATATATATATATATATATATATATGTGTGTGTGTGTGTGTGTGTGTGTGTGTGTGTGTGTGTGTGAATAGAAAAATGTGTTTTTATCTAAATGTTGGATATCTGTTGCCGTTCATCATGAAGGCCTAGTAATTGCTCGCGAAGTACTTGGAAGAAAAACAGAAAGTGGAAAAAAAACCCTCCAAAGAATCTCTATTAGCAACAAAGAGTCGAAAAGCTTCCAATTTTGATCTTATGTGCATATATACATAAATGTAATGCTTTGATGTTGGCACCAGGTTTTTCTTATTGGGAAGGATTTTGGATCTATAACAGCATATCTAGTCGCTGTTGTGCACCCTGAGAGGGTTTCATTTATCTCCTGTGTATTTGATACTTGCCTTTCAGATCCTAGAGTGAGTTTTTGGTGATAATGATAATTACAATTCATTGTTGATCTTGCCTGTTTTCTCTAAACAAACACAGGAACCAGGTAGAGCTGAAGCAGATTTCGGACGCTTAGATGTCAAGACAGTGGTAAGAAACGTATACATTCTCTTTTCTGGAACTGAACCACCAACAGCTAGAGATGACCAGGAAATCATGGACTTGGTTGACCCATCTACTCTGCCACCGTGGTTCTCCGAAGAAGATCTTGCAGCTTATGCATCATTATACGAGAAGTCTGGATTTCGTTTTGCATTACAGGTTCCTTACAGGTAACCAGTAAAGTCGTCTACGATAAGAGGGATGACATGGAATTCGATGCAGGTCTTTAGGCATAGATTGTGGAATTACTAATCCAAAAGTTACAGCACCAACATTACTGATCAATGGCCAGAAGGACTATCTCCTAAAGTTTGCAGGTATGGAGGACTACACAAGAAGTGAGCAACTGAAGCATTTTGTACCGGATTTGGACATTGTGTTCCTTGATGAAGGGAACCATTTTGTTCATGAGAATCTCCCAAAGCAGGTGAATGAGCTGATCATTACCTTCCTCACCAAACATTGTAACTGAAGATTATATTCTATGACCATTTCAAGTGTTACGATGGTTTCCAGCTGAGGTACAGAGTGCCTCGCAACTTGTGTTAAGCTGATATGATGTATCGAACTATGTTTGTTTGAAATAAGATATTTTCATCTTTTAATATCTGATTTTGGTTAATTTCCCATTTATCCTATTTTCATTTGCAATGGGCAATTGTTGAATTACACGAGAAGAAACAGAAATTAAAGATTACAAAGGATCTCAACCAATTTTAAAATCTCATGTGACCTGATAAAACAATCATAACTTTGTTAATCTCTCTTAATCTGATAAAAAACAATGTACAAAATTGTTTAACAATGATAAAAAATAATACAGCCTGCGACGAAACAGAGGCATCTAACTAATTATTTTCCAAATACTTTCCATGGTAGAAGTTAACCATTGTAATAGTAGGAATGATTTTTTAGGGTTTAGTAATCATATGTTTTTGCCATTTTATCTTATCTTTTTGTGCTCAAAACTCTTCTAAGAAGCATATATACTCATAATTTTTTATTTTTCTTCAAATCTGATATTATATTAAGAAAATCTTCTTCTTTTTTATGTTTTTGTTTTTTGATCTTGATTCTGCATGTATGTACTATAGCGGGAGTATAAATCTTGTCTGTCCGTCCTGTTAGACAGCTTCGCATGTCTATAATTAGGAGTTGATGGGGTGTGTAAATGAATTGTCTTCTGGTGTATTTCTTCAGGAACCTTTTGTTGGATGGTTGAGTGCAGATGCCATCTAGAAAACACATTTCGCCAATGTACTGTAATACTTTTAATGATTCATCTCAATACTTGATGTTTTGCAACAATATTAGTCGTGTGATGACGTGGGACTACATGTCTCCGTGAGCGGCAGTTTAGCATAAACTGAAATGTAAGATATACTTGACATTGATTATTGAAGCCATAAATATTTAATTTTATATATTATAGAAAACTTGCAATCAAAACTAAAAACTAACATATATGTTAAGCATATATCTAAATTTGTAGAAAAAAATTGAAAAAAACAATCATTAATTTTAATTAAAAAATAAAGTTCAAAATTGAGAAGAAAAACTCTAAAATCTAAGATGGAGAAGAATGTGTAAAATCTAGAAAAAAAAATAGTATAGAAAACTCTTCATTTATATATCCCTATTTATAGTTTATTTTAGAACAAAAAATAATAAAGAATTAATTTTCATAATTACCAATTTTGATTACTCGCTATAAAACCACCAGAATTAAACGTTAATGTTTTGCCTTTAAATACAATGTTTTTAAGCTAGAATAATTGTTCATGTTTAAAGAAACTCTTTTATAAGAAAACTTACAAGATTTATAATTTGGTTTAGACAAACAATATGCTGACAAAAAATAATTTTTTATTGGTTAAAAAATTATTTTATAATAAATCCAAATCTAAGACTAAAATAGGTTAGTAAAAAAACTCAATTAAGGCCTCATGGCCCTTGGCTTGTGGTTCGAGCATGTATTTAAGCCAAGCATGGGTCAAACCCATATTTCTATACTACAACTTATTTATAACTCTTCAACTTCACATTATATAAAGTAAAAGAAAGTTTATTTTCTTTTCTAGATGAGATTAAAGGTCTTGAGTTTCGTAAAAACACGTCAACCAAAAGTTTTTAAGATTAATTGATTTTTTACCTATTATTTATTTTAATCATATTAATGTTTCATGAATTTCTGTGGGAGATCAATTTCTATCGAAGTTTTAAACTCGTGAGATTCACTTTGGATTTGACTTATGTTCATTAAACATGTTTTATTGAGCTTAAAAATTATTGTCATATGTGAATGAAACGCCAACAATAAATCAATTATCAATTTCATTTGTGTTATAGCAAACAGCCAAACACAGAAGCACTCCGGAGAGCACGCGGACACAGGTATATATGAATTGAAAATGTTGTTTCCGCTTAATGTTGGATATCTTATTCAGTTAATCATTGAAGGCCTAGTGTTGTTTCCTCTTAACGTTAGAAAAACAAATAGCAAAAAACCGCCTTAAAAGAATCTTAATGCAACAAGCACAAACAAGAAGACAACCGAGTTACAAACAACTAGCATAAACATCAAGCATTATTAAACTTACTTACTATTAATTGTTTATCTAAAATGACCCAGATAAATCTAAAATTTTATTTTTTAAAATAATCTTAAAATAACTTTTAGCTTGATTTTTTTTAAAAATAAAATCAAGTTTTGACTAGATTAACCAAGTCGCTTGTAAACTTACTACATCAATCAAATCACTTTAAATCAATTTTTATCTAGTTCAATTTAATTTGATACCCAACCCAAACCAAAAGCCACATCACGAGGACATTAGGATGACCCATATCGTTAAGTTGAATTTAATAGCACTATCAAAAAGTTTCCGAAGGCATACAAGTTATAGCTATTCTTCACCCTGACAAGGTGTTAGGTGTCATATCATTAGGACTTCCTGCTCGCTAGTAGGAAAATATAATGCTGATCATGCCTGTTTCTTCTAATTAATGTCAGTAGCCAGGTAGAGCTGATGCAGATTTTTGGGCGAATGCTTTGATATTAAGACAGTGATTGAAAGAATCTTTACATTCTCTTATCTGGAACTGAACCAACAGCAGCTGAAGGGTACCCAGTGATCATGGACTTGATTGATCTGTATACATCTTCACCACCATCCTTCTCTGAAGAAGACCTTGCTGTTTATGTGGTTTCTGAGTCAGGGTGATTTGAAGCAGATTTTGGGCTCTTAGATTTATGTGAGATAGTAACAAGAAGTAACATATGAAACCTAATCTTTGGCGCTGAGATAACATTTTGCTCCATTTTGTTAGGAGAAGTACTAATATATTCAGTGGTTGCTAGAATAATTTCTGAAATACATTTTGCTCCATTCTTTTTGGTTGATATCTAGTGATTTCCATTATTTCAGAATACGAAAGTTCTACAGTAAAATGATCATATACTTGGTATTTGTAATTCGAGAATCTGTTATTAATATCATTTGATCTCCCGTCCATTATGTAAAGCAAAAATGGCTCTTTGCCTGATGGGAGATCAAAACCCACACTAGCAATACCATAGTCTACTGTAAAATAATGCATAATTGTCGAGGCTGAAAGCGGACTTCTATCATTGCATTAATTTTCATATACAACTCAAAATGACAGCACTGAGCTACCCTAGTATTCAACTCAACTACTGTGACCTAATATTCATAAAAAGATTTTAGAGTTCATAAGCAGGGAATCTAGCCTTGGATGGGTCGATCATATCTAGAAAAAGATAAGCCATACCTCCCATTCCTTCAAACATTGAGTAAGGGCTATCACCTCCATGATTAAGCTGACCCGGATAACTACAAAAAAAAAAAAAAAAAAGGGAAAGGAGAAGAGAACATCTGCTTTTCTTCCTGCCCCATGATTACGAGTGTTCGGGTAAGTTAGTATATTTTTAAAAAATATCGCTTATGTTCTGCACAATCAATCAAAATAAGCTGTACACTTTAAAAATTGGCAAAAGCAAGAGGGGATTAGCTCTTGGAAAGCGAAACTTGACAAATATTATCTTGTCCCCACTTTGGAAATGAAAGATCTGCATAAATATCGACCACACCTTCTTTTGACATCACAACGAAATTATGGAAGAAAATCAAACACAGACCGGGTCCACAAAAGACTTAAGACTAGCAAGTTGCATAGACTAAGACTTTTTTTTCTGTTTTCTTTTTCCAAACGAAAGCGATTTCATCCAATAATACTTCGCTGGCTCTGTCTGAAAATTCAGCATCAGTGGCTTCTTCGACGACCTGTTCAGACAATAGCTAAAAATATAAAAGGCAGACTCGTATATAGGTAATTTAATTTACCCCAAAAACAGCTTTGGTAAAAGAAACACTAAACATTACCAGTAGATACTTAATTGAGAAAATTAGAGGTTACGGTTTATATTATCAATAACCCATTGAAATGCTTAAGAATAAATACTAATATTTAACAATTTAATTACAGTTTATCATCATCCTGATGGCATCCCAGTACAGATCCCTCTACTTCTCAAAATCCTTTTGTATGTTGTCAGCTTTACGAAGTTAATTTTATAAACACCAAGGTTATTATCCTCTTTTCATTTTTCTCTTCATTCATCGAGGTTACTATGAAAAATAAAAAATATATATTATTTTAATATATTTTTAAATAAAAAATATTTTAAAAACAATTTTTACATGTTCTATTAACTCTACAGAAAAAAAACAAAAAGAAGACGCCCTTGCATAGTTACATGTCACAAATCAGTTAGATAGTTTACAAATACAAAGGGAAACACTCCTTTGCATGATGCAGTGATCAAGGGCAACAAAGAACTTGCCATTTTCCTTGTTTCCAAAGATCCAGAAGTGGCCTATTACAACAAACAAGAATGGCAGGTCTCCTTTATATCTGGCAGTTGAGAACGGCAATAAGAAAGAGATACTTGATGATCTCTTGAAAACAGAAAAAGGTGTTTAGTTTCAGGATTATGTTAAGTTTTATTTTTTTATTTTTTCGAAACTAACACATGAAATATATATATATATATATATATATATATATATATATATATATATATATATAGATGTAATGACCTGTGCCCAACTTGCGCAACCTAAGAGTTGTGCTATTTCTTAAAAAGAGAGAAAGAGAGAGAGAGAGATGTGCATGTGTTAGTTTCTAAAAAAACTTGCGCAGTTGTCGTCCAGTACATATGGGCTATGGATTTGTGTTGAATGGATGGATGGTTTTATTTCTTGCGTGGACTGGTTTTGGGATATTAGTTCCTATAGAGAGAATGGAGCTTTTTCTTGGATCGGAGGAAAAAAGAAAAAAAAAATCTATACTTGGAATTAAAAAGGGATGGAGATGCTCTAACTCTTACATGACCCTCTCAATTTTTTGTAATGATAATGTAATAGTTTGGAGCTTAAGATGAGGCTTTGTTAAATATAGAAAATGATCACTCTTATGCTTTGGCTTATACCAAATTTAGTTTTGAATAGGAGATTATGCATAACATAAAGATATTTATAAATGGATTATGAATAGATATAACAATCTAATCTATACTCGGCAAATACAAAACCAAACTGATTTAAATAAGTAGAAATTTAGTTTTAGGATTATGTTAAGTTTTTTTTTATTTAAGAACAAATATTTGTTGATAAAATACTACATAAAAAAAGAGACAATTCATTAATAAAAAAATGTTTTGATTAAATAGATATATTTTTTTATCTTTATTTCAAAAAAATCGTGTAAATTTTTTAACATATTTTATTTTCATTGCTTTTAGTTTTTATGCAATAAAAACATAGCTAAAAAAATATTTATTTTTATTTTTCAAGAAAATCATCAAATCATCAATTCATTATTATTTTATTTTTTAATTAAAACTTGCTTGTAAGATTATAGAAGTTTTTATTTTAAAAAAAAAAAGCAATGATTTTTATAAAAAACATTTGTAAAAAAAAAGGTTTTTTAAAAATATGTAGATACCTTTTGTTTATTTTTATTTCAAATCCATTTAAATAATTGTTTTAATCCTATAGAATTTTTTTTTATGAAAATCAGTTTTTTATAGTTATATAATTAAATAAAAAAAATAAAACTGTCTCGGCAACGAGATCAAATATTTTCTTGTTTATGTATCTTTCAGCTTTCAACTTTAGCTTTTATTTAACACTAACAACTCTTTTTATGTTTTATTAAATCATATAATTTTTAATTTATTCTATTAAATACACTCATTAACTTTCAAATTTCCATTTAAATATTTTATGACACATTCATGGTAGTTGCAGATTAATATATATATATATATATATATATTATATATATATATATATATATATATTAAAAAGAACATAGTTATATGTTAATATGCAGTGCTTTTTTTTTTTTTTTTGCGAAGTCACTCACGCTATATTGTGGATAGGATTTTAAATTAGTTTTTTAATATATATATTTCAGGACAAAGTAGTTGGTTCAAATAAGCTAGATACAAAAGAGGCATCACCAAAGGACGAAATGTGATTTGTTAAAAATATAAAAACAAACATTTTTATTTTGTAGCCGTGGGTTTTCAAACTAGCTTATACGGATCTCAATTAATTTCTCTGAAATTAATGATTAAACAAACCTATAATCTGGGACACTCGAATTATTAATCTTTAAAGGATAATTGAACCCCCTCGATATCAAATAATATAAGATACAAACATGATAATATAGTTCACATTTTCCTCCTTTCCTTTTCGTTTTCTAGATGCTGCTTTAACCATGGCCAAGGCTGCTCTCTCCTTCTGGTCTATTTAAATTAGAAGTCCAGCTGTCTGATATGTATAGCTGATTCAACCAACACCATATTTTCTTTTGCCATGTCTAGCGTAGCAATAAACATTGATGAAAACTCGATTCCGAGAGATCACATGGCAAATGCAATGATAGATAGTCAGTTGCATAAGTGTGTGAGGCAGAACATTAATACTGAGGAATTTAGAAGGCTTGTCCAGCAACGTTCAGCGGAGAAGCTTGTGACACCCTGCGGGAATACACTACTTCACGTAGCTGTAAGCTATGGAAGTGACAATATTACATCTTATCTGGCTCAAACGTTTCCTTTTCTAATCACCATCCAAAACAGCCAGAAGGACACAATCCTTCATCTTGCTGCCAGAGAAGGAAAGTCCAGTGATACAATTAAATCTCTTGCGGAATCGAATCGGAGCTTGATGGGGAAGACAAATACAAAGGGAAACACTCCTTTGCATGATGCAGTGGTCAAGGGCAACAAAGACCTTGCCATTTTCCTAGTTTCCAGAGATCCAGAAGCGGCCTATTACAACAACAATAATGGCAAGTCTCCTTTATATCTGGCTGTTGAGAACGGCAATAAGAAAGAGATACTTGATGATCTCTTGAAAACGAAAGCTTCGTTCCCAAAAGGAAAGTCACCTGTTCATGCTGCCATCAAGCAACGTAACAGAGGTGATCACAATTTCATTACTCACTAGAAAATGAATTACATACAAACAATTGTTGCAAAGCTGTCATCTTTATATTCATTTGGAACAGTTTCTTTTGATTTTCAGATATTTTGGAGAAAATTGGAAATGAAAAGCCAGAGCTATTACAGCTCACCGAGGAAGAGTTGGGAAATTCATTGCATTATGCATCATCCATAGGATTTCTGGAAGGAGTTCGATTCCTATTAAAGAAGTTTCACGATGGTGCTTATGAAACAAACCGTCAAGGCGACTATCCTATCCATGTAGCATGCAAAAGTCACTCTGTTGATGTAGTGAAGGAATTTCTTGATAAATTCCCATATCCAAAAGAATTCCTCAATAAGAAAGGGCAGAACATTCTTCATGTAGCGGCCAAATATGGAAATAGCAGTTTGGTTAGGTACATACTCAAACAGGAGGAGGAGCTCGTCGCACCGCTGCTAAATGCGACAGATGAGGATGGAAATGCACCTTTGCACTTGGCAGCACGTTATGGCCGATGCAGGGCTACATTTCTTCTTGTGCGTGACAATCGCGTTGAACATTTCATTGTTAACAATATAAATTGGACACCATATGATTGGGCTGAAGATATTTCCAAAAGATTTGAAGATAAATACATAGAAACAGTATGCAACTAATTTGATCATCATTTATCGAGCTACAAAATTCTATATATTTTAGGAGTATTACTGATTTAATATTTTGGTATCTGGGCTTCCTCTTTGTTGCCAGCGTGCCGAGGAACGAAAGCAGTTTGATTCAAATAACAGTACCCCTGCGCGCGAGATCGAGGTATTTACGTTTAGGATTATGATAAGTTTTTTTATTTAAGAAACAATATGTTTTATAAAATACTATCAAAAAACAAAAAAGAGAGGATGGATTAATAAATTGTTTTTATTAAATAGATATCTTTATATCTTTATTTCAATAAAATCATGAAAAGTTTTTGTCCATATTTATTTTTTTAATTGCTTTTAGTTTTTATGAAATAAAAACATAGCTAAAAAAAATTTATTTTTTTTTTCAAGAAAATCGTCAATTCATTATTCTTTTATTTTTTGAATTAAAACTTATTTATAAGATTATGATAGGTTGTTATTAAAAAAACAAAACAATTTTATAAAAAACATTAGTAAAAACAAATGGAACGTATTCATAAGGAAAATGGTTTTGATTAAAAAAAAATATAGATACCTTTTTTATTTTTATTTGAAATCAATTTAAATTATTTTTTTTATCCTATATAGAGTTTAAATTATTTTATGAAAATTAATTTTTATTGTCATGTAATTAAATAAAAAGAATTAAAAGTATCTCGCAACACGAAATAAAAAATCTTCAATATATATATATATATATATATATATATATATATATATATATTAACACTATCAACTCTTTCTCAGTTTCTCTATTTTATAGGATTATATAATTTTTAATTTATTCTATATATTAAATACACACATCAATTTTTTAGTTCCCATATAAATTTTTTTATGATGTTCATGATTCATGCATGCACATTCTTTTTTTATATTAGCAATATTTAACTTAGAATCCTACTGTTGGTACTTGGCTTGTATTCGCAAAATTCGTGAGCCCTAAAACTGTACTTCAGCTTAATTATCTCATTTATCTCAAATGACTTTTTCTCAAACATGAACCAGTTTCATTTGCTTAGATTGTTGTCTAGCCATAGCACACAGAGAGAGCACTGCATTTTAACATATAATATTATTATTATTTTTTGACAGGGCAAAGAAGTTGATTCAAATAAGATGGATACAGAGCAGGCACCACCAAAGGACGAAAAAGGGATTGGGTATTTTGACTTGGTATTTTTGCTTTTCTTCTTTCCTTTTTTTGTTTTTTCCCTTGCCATCCCTAATCTTTTAAACTTCTAGTTCAAGCCCAATTGATTTAACTTGTATACCATTATTTTAAAAAATTCTAAACCAATTATTTGTTCAAGCCCAAGAAAATTATTTGTTCTGCGAAAGGCATTTGGATGCAATTGAGGAAGCGCCAAGAACTCATTAAACAATTAAGCTTTTTCCCCCGTGCTATATATGCAGGTGATAACATTATCGATCTTATTCGTCAATGCCCGCCCTAAGGAATCCCGAAAGAAGGTTTTCCCTGTTACTCGACTACCCATGTCACGAGCAAGAGAGGAAACAAAGAGCATGATAGGGAATGTTCTAGTGGTAGCAGTACTTGTTGCTGGAGTAACGTTTGCGGGTGTTATACAATTGCCACAATTAAGGGATAACAATAGCTCAAGTGGTCATCATCATGAATTTAACAACTCTACCCATTACAGAAGTTATGAGTATCTTCTGCATCATTATTTGTTTTTCGATGTGGGGGCTTTATCTCTCTCTCTGATGGCAGCTCTATTCCTTCTTTTGCCAAGCGTTAAATATCCCAAATTTCAAATCTCTGCAGTTGGGTTTTCAAATATCATGGTTTGTTTGGCTATTTTCATGATGTTCGGGGCATTCCTTTTTTCTGTGAAAATAGCATTAATAGGAGGATGCCATGGCTGGTTGTTCACATTCTTCATTACAGGGGTGGCCGTTGTTTTTCCTTCGATTATTCTGCTATTTGTCAGCCAAGTTCTTCTACAAGTGCACTTGCACCATTTCTACTACGGCCTTTTTTTCTTGTTTATCTACAGTAGCTGCTGGTGGCTGCCTAATAAACTCTCTGATCTCAAGAGAAAGCTCTCTGATCTTGATCTCAAGAGAAAGCTCTCTGATCTCAAGTGAAAGTTCAGGATTTTGAGATCGATCATATCTTGGATTGTGTCTGGCGAGCGATTGGAGTAATAATTTGAACTTTGTAATAACTCTTGAGTTTCCAATTGAATGTATGCGCACTTCTACTTAATTTTATATATATATTAAGCATGCATTTACTGGACTCCTGTTGTTGTTGTTGTTGTTGTTGGATTGAGTAAAAAATAAAAATATCAATGTTAATTACAGATATCAACTTGGGTTGGTCTGAACAGTATTAAAATGGCCGTCCCAAATGTTAAATTAATTGAGATCAAACACAAAACGGAGACTAGATTTTTGAATAATCTGTTTATTATGAATGCTTAGTCTTAACATAATTACAAATAAAGTATATATAGGTTAAACTAAAAGTATTATTCTACCATTAATAAATAAGACAACATAAATATTATTTAACATCTCCCCTCAAACTCACGATGCGGCAGCTACAAGCATCGAGAGTTTGCCAACTAGAAAACGAAAACGAGATATGGAATGCGCCTTGGTAAAGAAATCTGCAATCTGCAATGAAGAAGGAACAAAAGGCAAAGTAATGGTTCCATGCTTGAGATGATGACGAGTAAGATGACAATTGATTTCAATGTGCTTAGTCCGCTCATGAAAAACCGAGTTGTGAGCAGTCTGAATAGAACTCTGGTTGTCACAATACATAGGAGTAGGATGGGAAAAGAAAACTCCCATATCAGCAAGTAACCAACGTAACCAAATAATCTCTTTGGTAGTAGATGCCATGGCATGATATTCTGCTTCGATGGATGATTGAGAAACAATAGATTGTTTCTTGCTCTTCCAAGAAATAAGAGAATCACCTAAAAAGATACAAAACCCGGTAACAGACTTGCGATCTGTGGGATCACTACCATGATCAGCATCAGAGTATGCACGCAACTCCAAGGAAGAGGTGGATGAAAGTAAAAGACTTTGAAAAACTGTACCCCGAAGATATCGCAAAATACGAAGAACAGCTGCCCAGTGAACAATAGTAGAAGAAGCAACAAACTGACTAACAACATGAACAGCATATGCAATATCTGGACGAGTAATGGTGAGATATACCAAACTCCCAACAATAGTGCGGTATAAAGTAGGATCTATCAAAGGTAAACCATCAGAAGAAGAGTACCTTGCGTTAACCTCAATAGGAGTATCCACAGTCTTGTTATCAGTAAGTCTAGCCCGCTCAAGAATATCTGCAACATATTTCGACTGAGAAAGAAGGTAACCTCTAGGTGAGTATGCTACCTCAATACCCAGGAAATATCGAAGATAACCCAAATCCTTCATCTCAAATCGTCTAGCCAACTCTGTCTTCAAAACTGAAATACCATCAATGTCATCACCAGTAATAATCATGTCATCAACATATAAAGATAGAATGATACGACCTGCATCAGTGCACTTAATAAAAAGAGTAGAATCATGACTGCTAGAAACAAAGCCAAGTGACGAGATCACAATAGAGAATTTCTCAAACCAAGCACGGGGTGCTTGTTTGAGACCATATAATGCTTTCTTAAGCTTACAAACATATCCAGAGTCATGTGAAATACCAGGAGGGGGTGCCATATAACTTTTTCTTGAAGATCTCCATTCAAGAAGGCATTTTTAACATCAAGTTGAGAAATATGCCATTGACGAATCAAAGCTACGGCAATAAGAGTACGAATAGTAGTCATTTTTGCAACCGGAGCAAATGTCTCCTCATAGTCCATACCATACTGTTGAGAGTATCCTTTGGCAACCAACCTAACTTTATATCGCTCAATAGACCCATCAGAATTAGTCTTGATCTTATACACCCAACGAAAACCAACAACACTCTTACCAGGAGGTAGAGGAACCAGATCTCAAGTATCTGTCTTATGCAATGCAGAAAGTTCCTCATCCATAGCTTGCTGCCAAAGCGGATCAAGAATTGCCTCTTTATAGGAAGAGGGCTCAACAAGACAATGAATATAGGCTAAAAAGGAAGTAAATGATGAAGAATGACAAGAATAAGCAAAATTTGGTAGTTTTGTGGACTTGCGAATACGGATGGACTGACGTGGAGGTGGATCCACAATCTCAGATGAAGCTTGAGGGGTTGTAGATGAGAATGGAGCTTCAGGTGTGCCAGAGAGTAAAGTACCAGTACCTGCAGAGTTATGAGTACAAATTGATCGAACATGGGGAGAGCTATCATCACTAGAATCCTCAGAAAATGGATCTATACTAATAAGATCAGATTTAGTCAGGTTATGAGTAGTGGATGGAATAGAAAAGAAAGGTATATGCTCAAGGAAGACAACATGACGAGACACATAAAGTTTCTGAGTTATTGGATCAAAACAACGATAACCCTTTTTACCTTCACCATAGCCCAAAAAGACACAAATAGCGGATCGAGAGGATAGCTTACTTCGTTCTACATGAGGATGAAGAACGAAACAAGTACAACCAAAGACTCTAAATGAGGAATAATCAGGGACATACCCATATAACTTTTCAAAAGGAGATAGACCCGAACTATGAGAAGATGGAATTGTATTAATCAAGCTTACAGCAGTAAGAACAGCTTCTCCCCAAAACTGACTAGGAACAAAAGTAGACAACAAGAGAGAACGAGCAGTTTCGACAATGTGCCTATGTTTTCTTTCAGCAACACCATTTTGCTCAGGAGTATCTATACATGAAGTTTGGTGGATGGTTCCATCTAGGGCAAGCAATTGAAAAAATTTATTAGAAGTGTATTCCCCACCTAAATCACACCTAAAGCATTTGATCACAGTAGAATATTGAGTTTTGATAAGAGATCGAAAAGCTGCATATATCTCAAAGAATTCAGAACGATGTTTCATTAAATAAACCCAACAATAACGAGTATGATCATCAATAAAAGAGACATAATATCGAGACCCTCCTTTTGTGGCAACAAGAGAAGGTCCCCATACATCAGAATGAATCAAATCAAATGGTAAAGAAGAAACAGAAATACTTCGATTAAAAGGTAAGGCGAAAAATTTTGCCAATTTACATCCACTACAATCAGAAATGTCACAAGTTTTCAAATTTCCTAAAGCTCCTGTGGATGCCAAAAATATTAAACGAGAAGACGAAACATGACCTAGACGGGAATGCCATAAATAAAAACTAGAAGATGAAATACTCAAACGAAAGGAAGACAAATCAACGGTAGTAGTAGCAGCGGCAACAGCAGCAACTGACACTTTTAACTCATCCAAAATATATAGTCCATTCTCCCTACGGCCTGTCCTAATCAGCTTCTGAGACTGCAGATCTTGTATACAACAAAAGGAACCAGAAAACATGACTAAATAATCACCAGAATCACATATTTGACCAACAGACGCAAGATTCAATTTGAGTTGTGGAATAAGATAAACATTAGGGAGAGACATGTGAGGTGTGACAACATAACCAACACCTGCTAAGGGCATTTGAGTGCCATCAGCAGTCATAACAGGAATGGAGGATAAAGGGGATACAGAGGTAAAAGATGAGGAATCTGGAGACATATGATGAGAAGCACCAGAATCCAAGACCCATTCAGAATGTGGCATACCTGAGGAACTATGAGGCAACTGACCTATGAAAGAAGAAGCGGACATTGCTTGTGGCTGCAAGGAGAGAAACTTCTGAAATTGTTCAGCCAAAATATTAGGATCGGTAATAGAACCCGAGGAAGCTACTGCTGCAGTATTGTGGTGTTGTGGTTTATAACCCTGAGGTGGTCTATGAGCATTAGATTGTGACTGATTGCCAGACTTCCAAGCTTGATTCCGCTGTCTCAACTTAGGACACTAAGCCTTCCAATGACCTTTCTGCTTACAGAAACTGCACTCATCGAAGCCAACCCTTGTGTAAGGCTTATTCTGATTATTAGAGAATGGCTTAGAAGGCACTGCTAATACTGAAGGATTCGAAGCAGAAAGAATTCCCTTTTCAGAATAAGACTGAAGACGTATTTCTTCAGCCAATAACTCACTAACAACAGAGTCAACAGAAGGCAGTGAAGAACGATGCAGAATTGAACCTCCAAGTCCTTCGAAATCACTGCGAAGTGCTGTTAAAAACTGCACCAATCGTTGCTGCTCTCTACGCTCAATATAGGCACCACATGCCTTTAATTCTGCCGATTATGTAAGAGCCAATTGATTAAACAGATCTGTCATAGCAGAATAAAACTCTTGGATACTCATATTCTTCTGATGAAGAGCTCGTATGTCATTCTCTAATTGATACTGTTTTGCAAAATTTGATTGTGTGAATAACCTTTGCAGATGATCCCAAACCTCTTTTGTTGTCTCATACTTCGCCAACTGCATACCTATCGAATGCTCAACAGAATTGTTGATCCAAGTAATGATCTTTGCATTATTTGCTTCCCATGTATCTATCAAAACAACATCTCCCTCCTCAACATTCTTAGGTATCATATAAGTCCCACTAACATACCCCCACATCTTCTTACCCTTAAGGAAATTTCTCATCACATAACTCCAATACGAATAATTCTTCCCATCCAACCTCACACTCACAGACTGAAGTGAATCATCTCTTTTAGTAGCCATAATCAGCAATCACATATAACCAGAATGCAAAAGCAGCGGAAACAAAATACAAAATTGCATAAACTAAACAAATCTCTTCTCGAAATTATACGATTACTCCAAAATACAAAACAAATTTGCAAAAACTGAACGCAAATACCAAATTGCAGATGCTGAAGGGAAGACGAAATATCAAAATAATTGCAGAAACTGTCGAAATACCTAATTTTGCAGAAGCGGAAGACAAAATATCACTCCAAAAAAAAAATAGTTGGATCCGCGAAGCTGTATTTAGGATTAAGCCTCGTTCCATAAAACCAGCTCTGATACCATGTTAAATTAATTGAGATCAAACACAAAACGGAGGCTAGATTTCTGAATAATCTGTTTATTATGAATGCTTAGTCTTAACCTAATTACAAATAAAATATATATAGGTTAAACTGAAAGTACTATTCTACCCTTAATAAATAAGACAACATAAATATTATTTAACACCAAAATCATTTACGATAAAATCAACAAACATCATGCCATCCTGCTCTAATTTGAATCAATAAGGTTATTAATAAGTTCAAGGCATTTGCTATAGATTTGACATCACCCTTGAGTAGAATAAAAGAGAACTGCAGTATTTTTTCAAGGTAAAAGAACGTGCAATTTCAAAAAAAAGGTTTTGTTCTAAGAAATACAGCCAACACTACTAACCCACCGTCAATAGCGTAGAGAACAATGTAATGCCGATAAGTTTTGTTTTATTTATTTTTCTCTTCAAGGTTTGGAATTGCATGTTTTATAAAAATTAATTTGATATGTTTATGCTGTTAAATAAATATATTTATCTTGATTTATTAATTAAAGGTAGAATATTATATATATTTTCCTGTTTGTATGTAGTTTGTGTTCATTAAATTACTTTAACATATATAATATAAAAAATAATTTTTAACAAATAAAAACTAATAATTAACCATTTTAATTACAGCTTATCATCATCCTGATGGCATCCCAGTACATATCCCTCTACTTCTCAAAATCCTTTTGTATGTTGTCAGCTTTACAAAGTTCATTTTATAAACACCAAGGTTTTTATCCTCTTTTCATTTTTCTCTTCATTCACCGAGGTTACTATAAACTTTTGCATGAAATTCTTAAATCATGTCATATAATAATGCAGCCACTAAAAATACTGTATTATATAATATTGGGAGTGTGATAATTATTGTTTTTTAATTTGAAATGCATTAAAATAATTTTTTATATTGTTTAAAAATTATTTTTAATATTAACACATCAAAATAATCTGAACACTCAAAATATTAACTTAAAATAATTTTTTTTTATTTTAAAAACAACTTCATAGTTGAGTGCAACCTCTAGTCATACCGAAACTGCCTCCATATAAATTAGTTTATTTACCAAAAATAAATTCTTAAAAAGGTTATTTGCACGCACCCTTTCTGTTTACTGATATATTTTTTATTTTATTTTTTAATTTCTTGTGTGCGTTAAATATCCAAGTTGTCCTTACACCTAAAAAGTTAATCAATCGCTACTTTTATTTTATTTATTTATGTTTATTATTACTACTCCAAACACTGAAACCTAAGACCACCATACTGAATATATAGAGGTTTTTTTCTTCGATTAGAGATCATTAGAATACGTCAATTTAACATCGAAAAAAAAACAAAATAATATCTCAATTACTTTTTTATGAAAAAAATAAATCAGAAAATGAAATTCAAATTTTGTAATTTTAACAGCGTGTACAAAAATATATATATATATATAAATAAAATGGGATCATTGTTTAAGAACTTACCTAAAAGCATTTTAATGAGAAAAACAAAATTGTTAATACACAAATAATAATAATTAATGGGATGGGAGAAAGGAAGAAATGGGATGGGAGAAAGGAAGAAGAAGAAGAAGAAGAAGGTTTTAAACGAGGAGAGGAATCCGTGCTAAGAAACATAGAAAACAATCCAAGTTGAGCATTATGACTCCTCCTTGAGTACAAGTGAAGAGAGAGGAGAGAGGAGAGAGGAGGCAAGCTTTTGTGTTATGGGCCACAGGATGGTTTGGTCCTACACAAGGGCATGTTCCCTCATTATGACCAAGCAAACTCTCGTGCTGTAGACTGCTTAATCCACTCCTCGAATACTGTTTGAGAGGGATCTTGGGTTCTTAATATATATATATATATATATATATATATATATATATATATTAGTTCCCAGGGGCAGCCTAGCATCCATGAAGGCATCAACAGTATTTTGATTTTTTTTTAGTTACGAGTATTTATATGAATTTATGAATATCTCAATTAATTTCTTGTTGTTTTGAAATTAATGATTAGATAAATTTTTAATAATTTTGAGATTTATAAAATTTAAATTATTAATATTTAATAAATAAATTCAGAATCTGATCGGTAACTTTTTTTTATTACTTTTTAAATTAATTTAAAATGTTGATTGGCTTGGATCTCAAGGAAGTTAAGATAATCAAGTGACTCATTTTAGTAATTAGAAAACAACCATCATTGTTAATTATTCAAGGTTGTTGTAGCGTTGTAAATCATTCTTTATTTATTCATAAATTCTTTACACGTATGATAGCTTAGCAAGTTAATTAGACATCCTCATTTTTAATTGTGATTCATGGCACGTGTACTTTATTGTATCCATACTGAAATTACAAAATTCTCAAAAAACAGAGCGAAAGTCTCCTGAGGAGCTTTTAGTTAATTTAACTCTTGCAAAATATCAACGGGGATCCGTTACCCACCTTAACAGATCCGAACACAACGTTAACTGCCATAACGACCACCTAGAAAAACAGAGCGAAAGTCTCCAAATAATCTCCATTAATACACAAATATTAGAGAAACACAAAATTTTGCATCAAATCATCAACAATGGCATCTTCCTTTGATTCATTCAACCCTGAAGGATATCAAAATGACCCCACAAAGCAGCATGTCCAACGTGATTATGAACATAGGTGATGACACATCATTCCCTGGGGCAACACCATTGGCTCAAGAAAATTTCATCAATGACAGCAACATGCATTCTTCTGAGGTGTATGGGTTTGGTATGCCTTCTCCAAGTCCTGAATTTGCCTCAACTTTTGAGTCTTAGGTGTTTGAGACTAGTGGTGGTGGTGGTGGTGGTGGTTTTTTTTTGTTTCTGATGGGCCGCTTCTGCCTGCAGGAGTTGGGAGCTAAATTCCGTGAGTGGCGCAAGTGAGTTTTGTTTTTGTGTGTGGAATTGAGTTATATTCGCTTTCTTGATTGGATCTGGATTTGAGTATTGTACATTTGGACTTTGCAATGGGGCCATGGTTTAATGACTGGGGAGGTGGAGTTTGGAAGAGAAAATTTGATACATATAATTTTGATTGGCGTTTGATGTTTGAGAATTAAGGTGATCTAATTATGTAGGATGATTTAATTGAAGATAAGCATCGAATTTGTAAATTTGGGATCATCTCATTCTGTTTTTTTTTTTTTAATTATTGGAATAGATTAATTATCATTAGAATTGGCCTTGGGAGACCATGAAAGGGAAAGTTGATGATGATGGGAGCCTAAACCTTCTGTTGTTGGAAGCAGCAAGGCATTGATTTTAAAATCTTGTTCTTGAGACATTGCCAGTTTACTGAATACCAAGTTTTTAGTTAGAATTGAAAGGGGTTTGAACTATAAAAATAAACTTTTTTTTTTTTTCACTGAAGAATTGATTGGTATAGAAATCTGTCACTCAAAGGCTTTTTGAATTGGTCTCGTAAAACAGTTAGAGTTCATCTTTCCATCAATTCTTTTATTGTTCCCTGATTTTGGTTGATATGAAGCAACGAGAGTACTAAAGCCTCTTTGATTTTTACATGCTGCTAATTTTGCATTACACCATACTTGTATTGCACCTTGGCCAATTCAAAATCGTAATGTGAAAGAGGGCTTCTAATTGTTATAGGTTCATCGGAATATTGGCGAAATCTTCCAGACTAATCTTTGTTTTTTCTTGATCATCTATACTGTATTTCTCTAATTGTCTTTTTGACATCTTAGAGATGTTTTCAGCCTTCTTTTATGAGAGAAGGCAGCAGAATTGTGAAACCAGCAAAGCTCGGAACAGAGAAAGAGAGAAGGTAAAATTTATGTAAAGACACTTTTCCATTGTTTCCTCCCTATTTCTTTCGACGTGCAGATCCGTGCTCAAGTTTTCTACATTCCTTCCAGCTTTACTATGAGGTTAAACATATGGATGTGCTTTTCTGCAGCTGTACTTGGCAAACCAAGAGAAGTTTCACAAGGAGGCAGATAAACATTACTGAAAAGCCATTGCAGAGATCATTCCTCGAGAGGTGCCAAGTATTGATAAAAGAAGGGGTAGAAAAGATGTTGAAAAGAAACCTTCCATTGCTGTAATTCAGGGTCCAAAGCCTGGAAAACCCACTGATCTCTTAAGGATGAGGCAACTTCCGTGAAACTGGAACAGAACCCTCCACCTCACATGATGCCTCCCCCTCCCACATCTGCCAAAAGATGGAAAGGTTCATCTTCTCTGCTTTATTGGTGTTGCATCCCTCCCCTGCCTCTTCTGTAATGGGATTTTCTCTTGGAAAATCTTCAGCTACTTGCTTGAACCATGTCAAAGAGATTTTTTATTTTTTAATAAGGTTAAATATAAATTTAAAAGAAAAACTTTATTCAATCTATATCTGAGGCTCCACGCACACCCTCCGTTAATCTCATTCTCAAGTTAAACAAAGCCTTGTGAAAATGATGACATATTTTGTTCTTTTCTGTTTGCTCCTTTCCCACACAGAAGCAAAATCTATACCTCATCCTTCTCCAGCTCCTTCTCCCCATCATTTTCCGATTCTCTCTTACCCAGACCTTGTCCTCGTCTACCTCCCGATCATTCTTGGCTTGTCCACACATGGCCCAAGGGCTTTTGCTCAAATTCCTTAGTACATTGTAAACAACCTAACCTCCAAGACGAGCTAACAATTCATGGTTGGTGGCCTGTCGACAGAAAAGATAGTGCTTTTAATTTTACAATGTTCAAAATAGTTTGTAATTGTTCTTCCTCGAACATCTATTGTCGAAGCCGAGATTGCTATATTCATTACATCTATAACATTAATCTTCTCTGGATCAAGGATTCCAATTTCGTATGATCCTAATATGGATCAGCTTCTTCATCTTCTTCTTTTTTTCTTTTCTGAAACAAATAGGCAAAAACAGAGAAAAGGGGGGAGGTCACGTCAAAGAAGATGAAGATTTCTTATGTTTTTCTTGGGGGTTCGGTCTGTGGTTTTCTCCTAATCAAGATTGATTTCCATTTGTTGTTAAGGTATTGTACGTAATTTCTTTTGTTGTGATTGATTTTAAGGTTGATTAAAAAGGCACTTGATATTACTATCTTCAGTTTGGAACTAAACACTTTCAAGCACAATCAACAGAGAAAAAAGACACCAGATATCTCAAGATTTGCCTCTATATGTAAGTGTAACTATAGCACTTTTGGGATCCCTGTTTGGATATGGTTCGTGCTTTTTTTAGGTTAATTTTTGTTACCTTTCAATTTTAGTGTTTGCTTCTGAGGATTAGAGTTAGGGTTTTTTTATTTTTTATTTTTATTTTTTTTTTATGTGTTGTTCATCTCCTTTGCTTTATTGGTGTTGCATCCCTACCCTACCTCTTCTGTAATGGGATTTTCTCTTGGAAAATCTCAACCTCTTCAGCTGCGTGCTTGAACCATGTCAAAGAGATTTTTATTTGGCCCAACCTGATCAAACCCAAAATGTCAGTTTATGTTGGACTGTATATATTGAGAAAGCTTGGCCAATACAATAGTGACTGTTATTTCCTAGCAGAAGTATATATGAATTGCATGGAGTTGATGTAATTAATATAATTCGTTGTTATATGATTCTTGGGCATAATGTGAAGGTGCATAATGATTTGAAGTAAGGAGCAGATAGAAAATGATGTCACATTGATGGTGATTTGATATATTTTTAAAGTGTTTGAGAATGCAATAGTATTTATTTTTTAAAATGTATTTTGTTTTAAATAAAATATTTTTCATATTAAATATATTAAAATCATCTAAAAACAAATATTATTTTTTATTCTTGTCATGGATTTGTTAGAAAGCTAATGATACACCAAATTCTTTGTCTAAACAGCACTGTCATCCCTTTTGATTCAATGTTTTTTTTAATGGAACATCTAGCAAATCTCTTTGAAAACTATATATATATTCAAAATTCCATAAACCTTCAAGTAGTAAAAAATTAAAATTTAGAAGAATAGCTAGATTGAAAGATTTGGCAAGATGAGATAAAGGAATTAAGAAAAATGAGGTTATTAGTGCTTTAATTAATGACTTTCAATATTATTATCTTCTAATTAGTATTAATAGTACTCATCTGTATGGTAATTACAAAGTTAAGATGTTGGTTGCAGTTGTTTATGATACGAATAATGAAGTTTATCCATTGTGTTTTTTTGTTATGGAAGAAGAGACAAATAAACCTAGTCGCATTTCTTGAAATGTTCATGTAATCCGATGCAATATGCCCCTAATATTTGAGAAAGAATCGATTGGTATACAATATTGTTTTATATTTATTAAATACTAAAATAGTTTTATTGTGAATGATGACTACTAATTAGTTTTTAATGTATGTATAAAAATTAATTACTTGGTATGGGAAACTCGAAAAGTAGCACAAACTATCTTTAAAGGTGTCAATAAGATAGGATATAGTGTGGCCAACATCATCTTCAATTTATGTTGTGATAGATTTTAAGAGGTTGGGGAGGTTCAACGTCTTGAAGCAACATTAATGAAAAATGAGATTGTTTATTGTGAAAGTGTTAAAGATATTGGCCCGTCCATGATCATTCTAGGTCCATCCACGTACTAATAATGATATTGGTTCTCCTCAAATCTATATGAATATTTCAAACTCGACCTCGAATTGAACGGGCTGAGAAATTATTAGATATAATTATATATTATTATATGTTGTAATAATTATGAATATATAAATAGTTAGTTTAATTTTAATAGCATGTTATATTATCTTAATCATTAATGTATATTTATTATTTGTGATTTAATATATTACATGCTGCTTATATAAATTACGTTTTAATAAAAAAGAATCTGGTTATTTTTTTATTGTACACATTACTATTTTTTAAAAAAAAAAAAATTAAGGGCAAAATAGAGTACTCCCAGATGCCTCTATTAAATGAGTCATAGATGACATATGGAAAAATGATCTTCCCAAGCTAAGATATCCCGAGTTGCAGCACCGCTTTTACTGCTTCGTGCTCCTTCTGAGGACTACATCGTAGGTGGATAGAAGATACCACGGGGCATGATTGTGATGGTCAGTGTATGGGCTTTACATAGGGATCCAAAGTTGTGGGAAGAGGATGAGAGCTTCGAGCTTCGAGCTAGAGAGATCTAAAAATACACCAACCAGTGAATTTCAAATCTTTGCTATTGATATCGAGCATTGATATTAATATTGATGCATAGTGTGACTCGTTGAGCTAATTAAGATTACTAGAGATAAAATTAAAAAAAAAAAACAAAAGTTGTCATCTGATAATTAGTGACCATAACTAATTTTTGAAGGTTCTATATTATATATATAACAATTTTTTATTATTATATAATTAAATAAATAAATAAAAGTACCTGCGAGATCAAATATCTTCTTCCCATCTCTCCTCTAATTTGAAATAAAAAGGTTCACATGTTCGAGATCAAATATATGCATAATATCTTCATCCCATCCCTCCTTTAATTTGAATCAATAAGGTTCATAGGTTCAAGGCATTTGCTTTAGATTTGGGTTAATGTTAAAAATTAAAAAAAAAATTATTCTAATATATTTATGATAATATTAAAAAAATATTAAAAATAATTTAAATATATTTTCAAAATAAAAATACTTAAAAAACAATCAATATCTTACTTTAAATTACCTCATTAATATTATCTTCGACCATCAATTTTTGATAAAAAAAACAAAAATTTTTTTTGAAAAATATAACTTAACTTGTCAAGTTTTAAATTTATTTTCTAGAAATTACCGGTTCGAGAGTTACTAAAAACTTATATCATCATTAACTTTAATATTTTAAAAAAATTAATTAAGATATACTTAAATTAATCGGATAACTACTATTAAAAAAAAAAATGCTGAGGAGAAGAGAACATCTGCTTTTCTTCCTGCCCCATGATTACAGTGTTCGGGTAAGTTAGTATATTTTTTAAAAATATCGCTTATGTTCTGCACAATCAATCAAAACAAGTCGTAAACTTTAAAAATTGGCAAAAGCAAGAGGGGATTAGCTCTTGGAAAGCGAAACTTGACAAATATTATCTTGTCCCCACTTTGGAAATGAAAGGTCGGAGTCTGGACGAAGTACCTTCCTAGCATCTAAGAGAACATCCATCTCCATCAATATCGACCACACCTTCATTTGACATCACATGAAATGGACAACGAAATTATGGAAGAAAATCAAACACAGACCGAGTCCACAAAAGACATAGACTATGACTTTTTTTTCTGTTTTTTTTTTTTGTTTCCAAACGACTAAGACATTGACAAGTATTCTCTTGTCCCACAAAAGACTTAAGACTAGCAAGTTGCATAGACTAAGACTTTTTTTTCTGTTTTCTTTTTCCAAACGGAAGCGATTTCATCCAATAAGAGCATAAAGTTAATATTTTTATTTTATTTTTATTTATTTTGCACACTTTCAGGAAAAGCCAAATAAAATACTAAAATATCCTGGTATTCTTTTGGGACCTTTTTTTCCCACCGAGACATCAAAGGTTATCCTGTCTATAATCCTACCTTGGTTCGATATTATCCAAAAAGTTGAAAGGAAAAAAAATTAGCACTCTGAAATGTTATATAAAAAAGTTACGTCTCCCTTTTATTATACACTAGCTATGGCCCATGCTACGTCATTGACATTCAAGTTATGAGAGTTATTTTAGTGGTCGATGAGTCAGCAATGAAATCTCATGAACAGTCTTCTTGTTTATATTAACTAAATTAAATAAAATATTATCCATCTCGTATTTATATTTAATTAATTTAATTTAAAAATATCTTAGAAAAACTAAACTTAACAAAAAAAAATAACATATAAAAAAAACCTTGGATAACTTGATTTATTTTCGAATTCAATGAAAAATCCTATATGAAGTAAATAAAAAATAATTAATGGAGTCCTATTTGAAGAAGAAAATTGGAAAAACATAAGTTAAAAAATATTACAAAGTAAGTATCCATTAATTTATAAAAGAAAAAAAAATAATCTATGCTCTGAATTGTTAAAGGAAAATAAATAATAATGAATGAAAAAGATAAAATTTAAAACCCCCAAATTACCTAATAAAATTTGTTAAGCCATAAATTATTTAGAGTTATTATTTCATTTTCATAAAAAAAATATTTATTTTTCATAGATAATGATTCTTTCCTGTTTTAGATTACTTTAATCGGACTTGTTGGGTAATTTGGGGGATTTTATAATTTTTATTATTTTAAATTTATCAATTCTCTTTTTGATTACTTTTAATAAAAAAATCAAAGCAAGAACATTGCCCAATCCCTTACTATTTGATTTGACATCACATGAAATTATGGAAGAAAATCGAAGACAGACCGCGTCCACAAAAGACATAGACTAAAACATTTTTTTTCTCTTTTCTCTTTTTTTTTTTTTTTCCCAAACGACCAAGACATTGACAACTATTCTCTTGTCCCACAAAAGACTTAAGACTAGCAAGTTGCATAGACTAAGACTTTTTTTTCTGTTTTCTTTTTCCAAACGAAAGCGATTTCATCGAATAATACTTCGCTGGCATTGTCTGAAAATTCAGCATCTGTGGCTTCTTTAATTCCTTTTTTTTTTTTCAGCATCAGTGGCTTCTTGGACGACCTGGTCAGACAATAGCTAAAAATATAAAAGGCAGGATGTTCAGTGGTAAACAGCAAAGCTTATCTTTGCGAAGATCTTAGATTCGATCCTCAAGAGTACCAGCTTGTCATCCCCGCGGTGCCTTACCTGTCTACTGGGCTTGCAGGATGTTCAGTGGGCCCGGGGAATAGTCGTGGTGCGCGTAAGCTGGCCCGGACACCCCGGGTTACCAAAAAATATATATATATATATATATAAAAGGCAGACTCGTAGGTAATTTAATTTACCCAAAACAGCTTTGGTAAAAGAAACACTCAACACTACCAGTAGATATTTAATTGAGAAAAATTAGAGGTTACGGTTTATATTATCAATAACCCATTGAAATGCTTAAGAATAAATACTAATATTTTAACAATTTAATTACAGCTTATCATCATCATGATAGCATCCCAGTACAGATCCCTCTACTTCTCAAAATCCTTTTGTATGTTGTCACCTTTAAAAAGTTAATTTAATAAACACCTAGGTTATTTTCCTCTTTTCATTTTTCTCTTCATTCACCGAGATTACTATAAAAAATAAAAAATATTTAAAAAACAATTTTTACATACTTTTTTTTTTGGTGAAAACAATTTTTACATACTCTATTAACTCTACAGAGAAAAAACAAAAAGAAGACGCCCTTACATTTGTCATAAAATCAGTTTCTGACATATTGTTAGGAGTGCTCGACAAGTTTGTTTAGATAATTCACAAAGTTATAGTTTGTTATTAGGAAACTATCGTTTGATTTGATTTTTAAAGTGTTACATATTTGTTTTTTAAGTTATGTTTTATTTAAAAATATATTAAAATAATTTATTGTATTTATTTTAAATTATTTTAAACATAACACACTAAAACAATTTAAAAATATTAAAGAAAATTAAAGAAAAAATTAATTTTTAAAAACAATATTTTTTAAAATATAAAAAAAAATATTTTTTTTATATAATTATGAGTTTCCAAGCTAGCTTACATGAATCTCGACTAATTTCTCAAGACCCTGAAGTTAACAACCAGTCAAATCTTTATTAGCTTTGCGATTTGTGATACTCAAATTGATAATATCTAGAGAATAAATTAATGGTCCAACCAGTTGAGCCCCTTAGTATTTAAAAAATATAGAAGTTGTTATTAAAAAAAAAACAATGATTTTTATAAAAACATTTGTAAAAAAAAAAAAGGTTTTTTAAAAAAATATGTAGATACCTTTTTTTATTTTTATTTCAAATCAATTTAAATAATTTTTTTTAATCCTATAGAATTTGTTTTTTTTTCTTCTGAAAATCAGTTTTTATAGTTATATAAAAAAAAAAAAACTGTCTCGGCAACGAGATCAAATATTTTCTTGTTTATGTATCTTTCAACTTTCTACTTTAGCATTTATTTAACACTAACAACTCTTTTTATGTTTTATTAAATGATATAATTTTTAATTTATTCTATTAAATACACTCATTAACTTTCAAATTTCCATTTAAATATTTTATGACACATTCATGGTAGTTGCAGATTAATTTATATATATATATATATATATATATATATATATATATATATATATATTAAAAACTAATTTAAAATCCTATCCACAATATATCGTGAGTGACTTCGCAAAAAAAAAAAAAAAAAGCACTGCATATTAACATATAACATATATTTCAGGACAAAGTAGTTGGTTCAAATAAGCTAGATACAAAAGAGGCATCACCAAAGGACGAAATAAGGGTTGTGTATTTCCGATTGGTATTATTGCTTCTTCTTCCCCAATCTTTTGAACTTCTAGTTCAAGCCCAATTGATTCAACTTGTTCTGGGAAAGGAATTTGAAGGCAATTGAGGAAGTGCCAAGAACTCATTAAAACAATGAAGTTTTTAATTTTTGCCCTTTGTATGCAGGTGATAACATCATCGATCTTATACTTCAATGCCCGCCCTAAGAAATCCCTATTTGAGCTTTTCCCCGTTACTCTACAGCCCATGTCACGAACAAAAGAGGTAATAAAGAGCATGGTATGGAGTCTTCTGGTGGTAACAGTTCTTGTTGCTGGTGTAACCTTTGCAGGTGCTACACAATTAAGGCACAACAAGAACTCGAGTGAATTCAACAGCACTTATGAGAATCTTCATTGATCGTGAAAGGGATAAAACAAATCTGAATTAAAACACCTCACTCAGATATCAACTTGGTCAAAATCAACAAACATCATCCCATCCCTGCTCTAATTTGAATCAATAAGGTTATTAATAGGTTCAAGGCATTTGCTATAGATTTGACATCACCCTTGAGTAGATTAAAAGAGAACTGCAGTATTTTTTGAAGGTAAAAGAACGTGCAATTTCATATATTGGAAGTGTGGTAATGATTGTTTTTCAAATTATTTTTTAATTTAAAAATGCATTAAAATAATATTTTTAAAATTATTTTTAAATATTAACACATCAAAATAATCTGAAAACATTCAAAAAATTAATTTAAAATTAAAAAAATTTAATTTTTTTTTTAATATATTTTTAAAATATAAAAAAAAAACCTTCTTAATAAAGTGCTCGAGAACCTCTAGTCATACCTAAATTGCCTCCATATAAATTAGTTTATTTACCAAAATAAATTCTTAAAAAGGTTATTTGCACGCACCCTTTTTGTCTACTGACATATTTTTTTATTTTATTTTTTAATTTCTTGTGTGTTAAATATCCAAGTTGTCCTTACACCTAAAAAGTTAATCAATCGCTACTTTTATTTTATTTATTTATGTTTATTATTACTACTCCAAACACTGAAACCTAATAAGACCACCATACTGAATATATAGAGGTTTTTTTCTTCGATTAGAGATCGTTAGAATACGTCAATTTAACATCGACAAAAAAAACAAAATAATATCTCAATTACTTTTTTATTAAAAAAATAAATCAGAAAATGAAATTCAAATTTTGTAATTTTTAGCGAAGAGAACACAATAATGCAGATTGTGTCCCACGTTGTCATTTGATGATTAGTTTTTGTTGTTGTCTATACACCACCCCACCATCAACAGGAGAACACAATAATGCAGATTGTGTCCCACGTTGTCATTTGATGATTAGTTTTTGTTGTTGTCTATACACCACCCCACCATCAACAGAAGAGAACACAATAATGCAGATTGTGTCCCACGTTGTCATTTGATGATTAGCTTTTTTGTTGTCTATAGTTTTTCCCATTGCGTTATAAACAGTATCTTATAAAAATTAATTGAACACTAATCCATGTGGTTTCTAAAAATTAATTCATGGGTAAACTCAGATCTTGATTTCACTATTTTTTTCATTACACTCTACAATAGGAAGGGTGAGAGGCATTTTGAAAGAAATATTATAGTAAAATGGTGATAGCAAAAACAACCTAGGGATGATACAACGACGGCAGGAATAATTATATATGAATACAAAACTAAGTAACAAAGAGTGACATTTAAGAAAAAAAAAACAAAAGAGACTGAATATTATTATGCCGAAATCACATGGTTCAAATTATAATTTTTCTTGATTGAAATAATTATATGGCTATATATGTGCGTACAATACCTATAATTAATATAATGTCTGTTAAAAGGTATAATATCAATGAAAAAAAAATATAATACTGCTTTTAAAAAATTAATAAAAGATTCTACTCGTTCACCGTTAATAATTAATAATTGCTTTTAGAATAAGTCTCCTGTCACTTTACACCATCAACTTTGCAATTAATGCATACTTTACTGGCTCATATTCATTGAAACTAATAACACTCTAATCACCTGTTAGAAAACAAGAGGTAATAATTAATTGGTTTTTGGATTGAGATGCAACGTTACTTAATTTTTAATTAATTGGTTGCATGTGATTTGTTGAAAATATATAAAAAAAATACATTGTTTTTTTAGCCATGGGTTTCCAAGCTAGCTTATTAGAATCTCGACTAATTTCTTAAGATCTCGACTAATTTCTTAAGATCTTGAAGTTAAGGACCATGCAAACCTTCATTAGTTCTGTGATTTGGGACACTCGAATTACTATTTTTTAAAGGATAAACTTAGGGTATGACTAGTTAAACCCCCTCAATATCAAATAATATAAGATACAAACATGCTAATATAGTTCACATTTTCCTCCTTTCCTTTTCCTTTTCTAGATGCTGCTTTAACCATGGCCAAGGCTGCTCTCTCCTTCTGGTCTATTTAAATTAGAAGTCCAGCTGTCTGATACGTATAGCTGATTCAACCAACACCATATTTTCTTTTGCCATGTCTAGCGTAGGCTACGAAGCAATAAACATTGATGAAAACTCGATTCCGAGAGATCACATGGCAAATGCAATGATAGATAGTCAGTTGCATGAGTGTGTGAGGCAGGACAATACTGCGGCCTTTAAAAGCCGTGTCGAGCAACATTTAACAGAGAAGCTAGTCACACCCTGCGGTAATACACTGCTTCACGTAGCTGTAAGCTATGGAAGTGACAATATTACATCTTATCTGGCTCAAACGTTTCCTTCTCTAATCACCATCCAAAACAGCCAGAAGGACACAATCCTTCATCTTGCTGCCAGAGAAGGAAAGGCCAGTCATACAATTAAATCTCTTGCGGAATCGAATCCGAGCTTGATGAGGAAGACAAATACAAAGGGAAACACTCCTTTGCATGATGCAGTGATCAAGGGCAACAAAGAACTTGCCATTTTCCTAGTTTCCAAAGATCCAGAAGTGGCCTATTACAACAACAAGAATGGTAGGTCTCCTTTATATCTGGCAGTTGAGAACGGCAATAAGAAAGAGATACTTGATGATCTCTTGAAAACAGAAGTTTCGTTCCCTATAGAAAGTGAAGATGGTGATGCCCTACCAAAAGGAAAGTCACCAGTTCATGCTGCCATCGAGCAACGTAAGAGAGGTGATCACAATGTCTATACTCAGTAGAAAATGATTTACATATAGACAGTTGTTGCAAACCTATCATCTTCATATTCATTTGAAACAATTTCTTTTGTTTTTCAGATATATTGGAGAAACTTGAAAAAGCAAAGCCAGAGCTATTATGTCTCCCTGAAGAAGAGTTGGGAAATTCACTGCATCATGCATCATCCGCAGGTTTTCTGGAAGGAGTTCAGTTCCTTTTACAAAAGTTTCTCAATGGTGCTTATGAAAGGAACCGTGAAGGCAACTATCCTATCCATCTAGCATGCAAAAATGACTCTGTTGATGTAGTAAAGGAATTTCTGAAGATTACCCCATATCCTAAAGAATTCCTCAATGAAAAGGGGCAGAATATTCTTCATGTAGCGGCTGAAAATGGACAGGGCAATGTGGTAAGGTACATACTCGAAAACGATCAGAAGATCGTAGAACCACTGCTAAATGAGATGGATGAGGATGGGAATACACCTTTGCATTTGGCAGCACGACATGGTCAATCCACGGCTGCATTTGTTCTTGTGCGTGACAAACGCGTTGAAAATTTAATTGTTAACAACGAAAATTTTACACCATATGATGTTGCGAAACAACAATCTAAAATGGCTGTAGACCAATATAACAAAACAGATGAAATGGTATGCTATTTGATCATCATTTATCGAGGCTACAAAAGTACATATTTTAAGAGTATTATTTATTTAATATTTTGGTTTCTGGGCTTCCTCTTTGTTGCCAGCTTGCTAAGGAACGAGAGCAGTTTGATTCAAAGAACAGTATTCCTGCGGACGAGATCCAGGTATGAGAGTTCTGTTGAAAAACAATGTTCTTACATTTTAAGTAGACAAGGATTCCATTCCACTAAAGGATATCATATTTTACATAATAAAGGATGATATCATGAAAAAATGGAAACAGAGTATATAACTTAACACTCTTAAGAGCTGACTGAAATTCAGGACTCAAGATATAATATAAAATCGTATCCTTAAACCTCTATTAGCTGTTAAAGCTTTTGAGTTGAGTGGTTCTTTGATAGACTCAATCATCCTTTGTCAGAAGAGCTCATGTCATGTAATTTGTACAATTATCTGCTCTGCGTTGCTTCATGATTTCTGTCTTCATTCCTCAGATCGAAGTTAATTCAGAAGATGTGAAGGATGGAAAGAAGAATTCTACAACAGAAAAGGCGACCGCTTCGACTGGTTCTCAAGGAAAGGTACAAGCTTACATTGACTACACAAAATCGAGGTTAATTATCTCTTCTAAGCTCAAAGAACTACTTTCCAAACATGGGCTGATCATCAGTTTCAGTGGCTTATATTGTTGGCTAGCCATAGCACAAAAGGAAAGAAGGGAAGAAAGAAAAAAGAGGTAGCTCTATTCATTAACTTAAAAATATGTTTTTTTACAGGACAAAGCAGTTGATTCAAAGCACTACAAGCTGCTTGATTATTATGGAACGGTAAATATAACACATCTTCTTTCCTATATTTTTTCTAGTCATCCCTATTCTTTTGAACATCTACTTGAAGGCCGATTAATTTAGATTATATACAATTATTTTCAAAATTCAGAAATTATTCCAGAATCGTGCTTGTTCTTAAAAAAAAAAAAAAAGGATTTCAAGGCCAACGCTTTTGCATGCGATTGAGAAAGTGCCAGAAACTCATTATTATGAAGTTTGTTTCCCCTTGCTATGCAGATGACAACATTATCTATCTTATACTTCCATGCCCGCCCTGAGAAATCCCTATATGAGCGTTTCACTAGTACTCAAGGCAAGCCGCCAAGGAAACAGGAAATAACTATCAGGATACAGAATCTTCTTGTTGTAGCGGTGCTTGTTGCTGGTGTAACCTTTGCGGGTGCTATACAGATGCCACAACAAAGGGATAAAAATAACGCACTGAGTTGAACAGCATTACTGTTTCATCTCTTTTGGATGTTTATTTATGTCTTGATGTGTGGGCTTTAAATACCTCTGTGGTGGCAGCTATAATCCTTCTTTTGACAAACTTGAATGATGTCAATTTTGCACCATTTGCACTTTGGTTTTCATCGTTAATGGTGGGTGGGTCTATTTACATGATGTGCTTGTCATTCTTTTTTGCTGTGACCATAGCATTATGGGGTGGATCCACTTATGGGTTGTTCGCTGCCATCCTTATAGTGGTGGGGATCGTGTTTTTCCTTGCTCAAACATTGCTTTATATTATATGGATTCTTCAACCATCCGTCAACCAAATTATTGAAGGAAAGCTCTCGCATTATGTCTACTACATCTCGTTTTTCATGCGTGTCTACAATTGGAGGTGCCTGACTTATAGTCTTCCTCGTCTTCATAAACTTCGTGATCTCTGGACAAAGCCCAAGTAACTATCCAGGTTGATCTTCATCAACAGATGTCATGATTTTGTGGGATCGCCTTTTTCTAAAAAAGGTTTGGGATGAAAAAGCATCTTGGAATATTGTGTGTGTCTAGATGTTGTAATAATAATTTGAACTTGTAATATCTTTTGAGTTTCCAGTTGAAATAATGAATTGAATGTGTTCTATCAATATGTTATCATAAATGAATAAATTTTAAGAGAAAATTGTCAATAAGTTGTGTTGCTATCCAATTTTTAATAAATTTTTTAAAAATTCAAAAATAGCAAAAAATCAAAGAAAAAGCTCAAAAAATATATTTTTAATGTATTTACATTATTTTTAGTATTTTCAACGTTATTTCAAAATATTTTAAATTTTTAAAGGTTTTGAACGTGTTCTACTTTTAACGTGTTAATTTTATAATCATTGATTTTTCTTATTGATATTGATATTGTTCGCTTTTAAAAATATAAAAAAATAAAAAAAATTAAAATTTATAAAAATAAAAGAAAAGAAAAGTTAGGGGACTAGTTTGAAAACCTAATAACAATTCTCCTATAAATACTAAGCTACAGTAATAAATCAAAGGGGGGATGGGAGAGACCGAACAAAGATTGACAACCTAAACCGAAGCTTTCATTTTCTCTGCAGCCGCCACCCTCTAAAAAAACTCATCCCATGCCGCAGCCCCTTTCCTTGGAAAGAAAAAGGAGAACCAGAGAACAAAGACCCCGATGTTCTTTCGACCCTCTCTGCAAATCTCCATCCAGGGCCGCCCCTCCCTTTGAAAAAACAAAAGCTTCCCTTCCCCTGCGGTCATCTCCCAAAGCCAACTCCCCTTTGCAGCACGAGACTCTCACCTCTCGCCAGCCAAGTTTTCGCTTCCCCTTAGCCCCAAAACAAACCATAACCGGCCATTTCCAGTTTCTGGTCCCATAACCGGCCATCAACACAAACTCTCAGCCTCTCCCAGAACCGGAGAGGGACTCTCTTCCCCATCGCCATTTTCCAGCGGCCACAAGACAGCTCCCTCTCTTCCCCAGATCGGTCCTTCCCTCTCAACACAGAACAGCCTCGCCCTCAACAAACAGCCTCATCTCCCTCGACCAGAGAACGGGCAGGGCCGTTCCCCGTCTCCTCAGACCCACGGTCTTCCTCACCGGCACCCACAGAAGCGGCCTCATCTCCGACCGAGAAGCAACGGCCGGACCTGCAACCAGAGAGAAGCAGATCCGAAACGGAGAAAAAGAGAGAGAGGCGCAGATCTGAAAACAAAGGAAACAAAATAAAACCGACTGCTTGTGGTTTTTGTTTTTCTGTTGCAGGTCACAGTGAAAGCCACCACGGGCAGGGAAGTGAAAAGAGGGAAAACCGTTCTACAGCCCCCCTGTTCTCTGCATTTTGCGGCGGCGCGTGGAGGAGACGCGCCGCCACTTCTCCACAGTTCCTGAGGGCCTCCTCTGCAGTTCTTGGACTCTTTAGGGACTTTTTTTTTGTAATTTTTACATGTATGAATATGTATTTAAATTTCTATTAAATGTTTTTAGTTTATGTTATGTTGTAAAAATTGAAACAGAAAAAAAAACATAGTAAAAAGTGACGTGGAAGTGTGTGTTTGTATTTTTATTTATTTATGTTATTGAATTATGAAAATAAAAAAGATAAAAAAGAATTAAATATTTAATTTAAATATGATTAAATATCTAAGGACAAATAAAATTATGATATATTTTCTAAGATAATGTGATAACATGTTTTTATATATATTTGGGATTTAATAATTAATTTATTAAAATCTTATAATTTGATTAATATTTTAAAATTTCAAATCACATTAAACAACAAAGGAGTTTATTACATGTAGGGTGTGGTAGAGGTATTAATACTTTTCCTAGTCATAACTAGTTCTTTATCCTTGAATTTTCGACCATGACTAGTAAATTCGGGTTTCCTAGTAATTCTCAATAAATATTAGATGGCGACTCTTAAGACCCCAAATCAAGTTAACAAACAAAAAATGGCTAATAAATTGCTGCGCGGGTGATGTGCGACAAGTTGAGTTAAAGCAAATTTTAATTATTTATTTTTTTAATGATATGCTATATAAGTTCTTATATTAAAAGAAAAAAAAAAAAATGAAAAAAAATAGTCAAACAAGTTGAGTTAAAGCAAATTTTAATTATTTATTTTTTTAATGATATGCTATATAAGTTCTTATATTAAAAGAAAAAAAAATGAAAAATAAATAGTCAAAGTGTAATGCGAAGATTGCGTTCATATTTTGAATGGAATTATGTATTAACTTATTAGTTAGCCAATTTTATATAATAGTGATTAAGCCTATTAATATTTTTCTTGATATATACATCCTATAATATACCCTTCAAGATGAGGGTGAAGAATCGACTCAAAGATTGAACCGAAAAGCAGTAAAAGAAGCAATAGGAAGTGACTTAGTAAAAACATTTACAAGTTGATCCTGAGAAAAGATAAAATGAATTTGAATTTCCTTCTTAGCAACCCTATCACATACAAAATAATAATCAACCTCAACATGTTTAGTATGAACATGAAAGATAGGATTCGTTGGCAAATAAGTAGCATCGAGATTATTACATCAAAGTGTAGAAGCAGAACTAGGAGTAATCTTCAGATCTGACAATAAATACAAAAGCCATATAACCTCAACAATACCATTTGCTAAGGCTTTATACTTGGCCTCAATAGAAGAACAAGCAATCGTGCATTGCTTACTTGATTTATATGAAATCAGTATATAACCAAAAAAGATAAGGTAACCATCCATAGACCTGCGATCATCAATACTACCAACCTAGTTTGCATCTGTAAAATCATGTAAAGCAACGGAGTAACTATGAGTGTTATGTAAGCCATGAGAAACCATACCCCGAAGATAATGCCGAATGTGTTTAACGACAACCCAATTGGAATCTATAGGAGCATCCATAAACTAACAGACGTTGTTATTAGTAAAACAAATGTTTAGTCTCGTAAAAGTGAGATATTGAAGAGCACTAATGATGTGACAAAATCATATAGGATCAGAAAATAAGCAATCGAGCACCACTGTAACTTTGAAGGTAGAAATAGGAGTATCAACAGGTTTGAATGATGTCATACTAGCTCGAGTAAGTATGTCAAGAATGTACTTATCCTATCATAGAATAGACCTATACTAGTGGATTGAACCTTAATTCTCAAACAATAATGAATAGCTCCCAAGTCTCGAAACTTAAACTCTAAACTCAATAACTGTATTAATTTTTGAAGTAGAACGAAGTTGCTGCCTATAAGCAAAATATCATCGACTTAAGCTAAAAGGTAAAAGATATCAATATCATCAGACAAGATAAATAATGAAGTGTCAAACTTTGAAGCATGGAAGTTAAAAGAGAACAGATAATCACTCAGATAAGTGTACCATACTGTTGATATCGTGATCACTCAGATGAGTGTTTGTTTTCGATCTTAACCATTCATAATTTAAACAACATTTGGATGAACAACATATCCAAAATCCAGACCAATCCAATGGTGAAAAGATGATATAACGGCTGATAAATAAGGTTGTCTTGAAGGGTAATTTTCCAAAAATATTCCTTCAGCAACAGTGCTCAAACGAAGTCTGTTATTGACAATCCCTCCTGTCATAATGTAGGTGACATTGAGCATAATAACATAACCAAAACGCAACCTAATCTAATGGTGGAAAGCCAAGATATGGTTGCCGAAGTTCTTGCCTTGTTGCCATCCCAAAACCCATAGTTTCAAATCAACTTATTCCTTCTATTATTTTCTGTAAATCAAGCCATTATCATGCAATTAATCTTGAAATTCACAAGAACAATTATTCCCCCAAAATATTTACATGAAACCTAGAATTTTAAACTTGGAGTTTTCTTCTTCTCATGCAAGAACAAGAGAGAAAAAGGAAATTACTAAATGGTATGTTGCTTACTTTTGCTACATTAACTTATTTCAATGAATTCTTGCAAAAATATACAAAACTCATGTCCTCCTCTTTAAAGTTCCAGCTCCTACGCTTTGTTTTTCCCAAGCTTTATAACTTTTTAAGTATGGTCACTTGATTTGTTTTCTTGGATATAATCCTCCCAAGAACACTTCGTTTTTATTTAATTTGAAGAAATGGAGAGGAGATGAAGAAAATTGGAGAAAAATGGTCTCCCTCCTATTTTCTCCTTTTGAAGAGAACATGAGATGTGTTTAAAGGAGGAGAGGGGGTATTGTTTTATATAAAATTACCAAAATACCCTTATTAATGCCCCTTGTGTCATCTTCTTCCATTTACCCGATTTTGAGTACTCTCGTAGAGCCTTACCAAACTCCTATTGACATGAAATTGTAACCTAAGGTAAACCAATAACTCTGGAAATTCCTTTTACAATTTCAACCCGATCCAACATTTGGATTGAGATATATTATCAATACCGTAAAACTAGACAATCAACGTCTTTTACGCTAAAATTTGAATTTCATGCATTACTTTATTTACTTAGATTCTTATGACATTTCCCCTTAATTTATGCTCAATAAATTCAATATTACCACATTTATCACTAATTTGTCGAAATAAGTTTTTTTTTTATAAGGGTTTACATATCTTCTTGTTTTTTCTTATTCTTTTATGAAATGAAACTCGTCACTGGTTTCGCCAACGTTACGAGTTTTAAACTAAAAATCATGACTCTCATTTCAAATTCAACGATACCTTTAAATTTGTTTATGGAGATTATTCTCTCTCTCACATGACACATTTATTATCATTTCTCCTATTTATTCATTTATTCTATACCCAATCTCCATTACTCATCAAGACCTCATTAATTCGATCCTATGTTTTTTTTTATTTACGAGGGTTTAATTAATTTCCATGTAATACTTCTGAATTTATTGTTCCGGGAATCACTAAAATTTCCCTCCTCTCTTTTTTTCATTCCACAAATTTTAACCAACATCCACATTTTTAAGGCCAGAGAACTAATTCTTTCAAAATGTCGATCCCCATTTCATTAACACCCTCAATCATTCTTCATTGACAATACCATCATAACATTTCTTCCCAAAACTTGGAAGGTAATGCCGACACTAATGAATCTCATTAGTGTCATTAGTCGCCCTTGCTGGGACCGACTAATAAAGTTCATTGTAAATGCCGACATCAACGTGACCAATTATTGTCATTAACTATTTTCAACGCAAAATAGTTAATCAATTTTCCATAACATCTTGGAGTATTTATGGGAATGTTGATGTCAAAGATTCTTGGCATCATTAGCTTCCATATCAGCTAATCAAGTTTTATGTGATTGTCGATATCAATGTCACCTATCAATATTATTAACTATTATTAAGTCAAATAGTTAATCAAGTTTAGTATCTCTTATTTTTTGAATGATCATGCCAATGTTAGTAAACTTTACTAACATCATTAGCCTCCCGTGCTGGAGACCAGCTAATCAAATTCAAGAAGCGATCATCAATGAAGTCCATTAATATAGCTCATGTTTTTTATCAAATAAATTAATCAAGTCTAATTTCATTTCTCACTGATTTCACCTTATCTTTTCTATTTATAGCTTCACCCATAGATATAAAATCCAAGAATTGAACAGATTACCAAAATTATTGTTATTTAAGAAAGTATAGGTATAGAACACCTACCTGCTGCAGAACCTCAGCTCGCCCTCCCTTGTTGTTGTTATACCCCTCTTAAGGTCCCTCCTGATTCCACAATTATACCACATAATTTCTTACTTAAGTTACATTTCTCATCATAATGATAATAATAATAATAATGACAATGTTGACTTCTTTTTAACAATTGCTTCCTTTACATTTATGTTTCCAATTACACCCCTTAAGATTATTGTTCTTTATTAAATCATAACTATCATCACAAATTTGGTTTCGAATATGGCTTCCACTTTGTTGCCAGCCTGTCGAGGAACGAAAGCCGATTGATTCTGTCGCACCCGACATCGCGGCGGCCCTAAAAATAATTCTCTAAATTATTAAAAAGAACAGATTTCTGGCATCCGGTTCTTTTGGGAAAAAATCTCGTTTAAGGAGTCGCCACCTAGTATTATGGTCACTAGGAACCCTAACTGGTCAACAGAGATCCTATGGTACGGGACTGGTTGAGGCTAGGGAAGGTATTAGCACCCCTAGCGCACCTTACCTGAGGTAAGCTGCATTGCTGTTTTAATCTTAACTTGCTAAAATTTATTTTGATTTGTGTGTAAGAACATATGATATTATTGACTCTAACTTCAATGAATAAACCTAAGAAATAAATTTAAATCAATGCATGAATAAATCCAACTTTGGCGTCGGTAAATATTCCACCATAAATAATTCTAATTTAAAAAAAAAAAAAAAATCGACCACGAATAAATCCAACTCTGGTGTTGGTAAATATTCCACCACAAATAATTCTAATTTTAAATTCGACCGCGAATAAATCCAACTCTGGCGTTGGTAAATATTCCACAACAAATAATTTCAATTAAAAATTCGACCGCGAATAAATCCAACTCTGCGTGTGATTATTCGTGGCCCTAAAAAAAACATGCAAAATTTTTTGTCTACACTTTTTATTTTTTTATTTTTTATTGTCTATATATTTTTTTTTGGGCTGGGCTGGGCCGGACCCAGCCCAGCATAATTTCTTTAGGGCTGGGCCTAGCTCAGCCTATATAGGCTGGGCTAGGCCCAGCCAGCCCGGCCACTGGCCCAAGCCAGTGGCCCGGCAAATTTTAATTAAGCTGCACGCGTGAAGCAAATTCACGCGTGCAGCAACTGTGCGAAGGTAATTAAATTTACCTTCACACAGTTCTTGCATTTTGCAGAATTTTAAACAGAAAATGAAGAAGAAAAGATGAGAACGGCTTACCTGTTTCTGGAGATTGCAAGGAGACTGGTCAACACAGTGACTCTGCTCTCGTCTGTTGTAGGCTCTTCCCTTTCTGTTTTCCTTTTGTTTCAGCGATGGTGAAGCTGACAACTCGCTGCTTGGGTTCCTTCTTTTTTCTGATTTGCAGGCGAGAGAGATGATTGAGAGGATGATGATACTAACGTGGGATTTCTGGGTTTTTTGCTTGTACTGATCTCTGTTTTTCGCTTTGGGTACTGCTGTTTGTCTTTGTTTTGTGGGTTTTTTGTTCTCTGTTCTGGGTCTCCAATTTGGTTCTGCCCTCTCCTTTTCTTTTTCTCCAACCAGCCCCTCGTGAGGTCGCCTTTGCTCAGCTTTATAGAGCCAGCGGCAGCCTCGGTGGTGGTAACGGCCGGCCCCTCCCCTAAATGCTTCGTAACCGACGCCTTCAATTGAAGAAAACGTCTGTGTCGGCTGCCAACGGACGAAACGTCTCTGCCTTTAATGGCAGAGCCGTTGCAGATTAATGGAGACGGTGAACAATCATTTCCAAACGACGTCGTTTCCTGTTTCTGGAGGCTAGGAGTTTGGTCCGTGTAACTTTTAAAATTTTGTAATTAAATCCCTGGTGAAAATGTGATTAGCCCCCTGCATTCGCGCGCCTTTTTCAATATAATCCTTGGAATTTAATTTCACAATTTGGACCCCAAACGTTTAATATTTCTTCAATTAAGTCCTGATTTTCATTAATTTAATTAAATCCAAGGTCCAATTAAGTCTAAAACTTACCAAATTCTCCATTAAGCCCCTAATTGGATTAATTAATTAATTCCAAGCTTAATTAAGTCTCAAAACTTATCAATTCTCCAATTAAATCCTTGATTGGATGAATTAAATTAATTTCAAGCTTAATTAAATCTCAAAACTTATCAATTCTCCAATTAAACCCTTAATTGGATTAATTAAATTAATTCCAAGCTTAATTAAATTAATTCCAAAACTTTCAATCATTTTGCCATTTAACCCAAATTTAATTCATCCTTCATTTATTTCATTTTACTTATTTTTTCATCATTATTATTTTTCATCATCATTTTTTTTATCATTTTCAGTAAATAAAATAATAATAATAATTAGAATAAAATGGTCAAAAATTGGGTTATAACAGTTGCCCCCTCTTTATAATATTTAGTATGCAAAGATATTGGAAAATTTCATTTTCTTTTATCTTTGTGTAGTAAATTTATAAAGAAAAGTAGATAGAGAAAGAATCCCCCCCCTTTTTTTTGAAAACTTAGAAAATAATAGATTGACACAAGACCTTTACAGAGAGATGTAGAAATCAAGAAACAAGTCATTGGAAGACGATCCACTTTTTTTCTGTTTTTTTTTTTGTTTTTTTTTTAGAAGTGGTCTCATTTGTGATGGGTGACCTACCCCAGTAAAAAAAAAAAAAAAAGGAAAGTGAGGGCTCAAAGGCGCTCGAAGAGAAAAGCGAGTGCTCAAAGGCACTCCAAGACGAAAGTGAGTGCTCAAAGGCACTGGTGCTCAAAGGCACTTGAAGGGAAAAGCGAGTGCTTAGAGGCACTGGTGCTCAAAGGCACTTGAAGGGAAAAGTGAGTGCTCAGAGGCACTGGTGCTCAAAGGCACTTAAAGGGGAAGTGAGTGCTCAGAGGCACTTGAAGGGAAAAGCGAGTGCTCAGAGGCACTGGTGCTCAAAGGCACTTGAAGGGAAAAGTGAGTGCTCAGAGGCACTGGTGCTCAAAGGCACTTAAAGGGGAAGCGAGTGCTCAGAGGCACTGGTGCTCAGAGGCACTGGTGCTCAAAGGCACTTGAAGGGAAAAGCGAGTGCTCAGAGGCACTGGTGCTCAAAGGCACTTGAAAGGGAAAACGAGTGCTCACAGGCACTGGTGCTCACAGGCACTTGAAGGAAAAGCGATTGTGCTCAGATGCACTGGTGCTCAAAGGCACTTAAAGAGGAAGCGAGTGCTTAGAGGCACTGGTGCTCAAAGGCACTTGTAAGGGAAATGAGTGCTCAAAGGCGCTCGAAGAGGCAAACGAGTGCTCAAAGGCGCTCGAAGAGGAAAGAGAGTGCTCAAAGGCGCTCGTAGATGGAAAAACGAGGGCTCAGAGGCACTAAAAAAGGAAGGCGAGTGCTGAAAGGCACTCGAAGGAGAAGGCGAGTGCTCAAAGGCACTGGAAGAAGAAAGTAAGGGCTCAAAGGCGCTCCAAGAAGAAAACGAGTGCTCAAAGGCACTCTAAGAGGAAAGCGCGGAGATTTTTCTAGATGGCCTAATTCTCATGGGCGGCCTGCCCGGGATGAAAAATTTCTCAAAGTGAAAAAAAAATTTCAACAACAATTTTAGTCTTTGCCATTTCAAGTTGCCTTCCACTCGATGGATTCCGTTGGAATTTTCTTCTAATGAAGATTTGCAAAAACTCATTGTCCAATGTCTCAAAGTTTAGATGATATGCATGCATCTTTACCTGATTTGAAAATATAGCCCCCATTTCTTCTTAGTCTTCTTGTTGCTTGACTGATGAGGACTTGCTATCTACCTTTGATTTGGGTCATTTTTGTCGCTTGGCTTCTAGCCCACTCGAGTTTGACCCATGTAAATCTATTTCCAAATTTTATTTGCACAACTTAGCATTTGTGGTGACCCATCGATTTTGAGCCCACGTATTTGCTGAATGATTTCTGTCTACTCGTCAAATAATTTTGAGAGGACTTATTTTCATTGCCCCTCGTTTCACTGATAAAAAACATTCGTTCTCACTTGCTGAAAGGATCAAATTGTCTTTTCGTAAACCAAAATGCCCCTTGTCTTGTTGTAGGAAATATCCTCTCTTTCTAGAAGAGAAAATACAATGTTGCCCCCTTGTACTGGTCATTGCCCCTCAAGTGTATCTTTGCCAGCGACTTTCTTAGACAAATAATGGTTTTAAAAGACCATTCTTTCATTTCTCTTTTTTGTTCATTTTGGTGAGGAATATGGGTCTAGAATGAAATCTTGAAATCTTTGAATCTTGCATTTTGAAATCAAAAATTATTTCGATGTGAATCTTTAAAACAATTTGCCTTTTGAAATCTTACAAACTCCTTGGCTATTTTCTTTCTTGGAAAAGAGGTATTTGCTCTTGTGTTTGGATGAGTATCTTCAGTGAAAATACGTCCAAGATGATCTTTTGTTTCAAAGTGAAAGGACTCGAGAAAAAATGCTCGAGTTTTGTATGAGAAAAAATTTGTCTCTTTTTGAATTATTTATTTTATCAGCATGAATAATAATAAGTAGTTTATTCTTGATGTCATGAAATCTTATGAAAAAGTATTCTTTGCATTTTGGAGAGCATTGCTTTATTGTTCTCGGTTGCTTGCTTGCTTGATTAAGAAAGGACTTTTACAGGCACGTAACGTATCGTCCGGCTGTAGTTTCTGGCTATGAAAGAAAAAGGATTCATAAGGCTCAAAGAGTGTTTCAGGGTTTTAAAGGAGACGAAGGATGCACTATCATCAACAGTTTGATTTTTGAAGTCTTCCATCTTTTCTTTTGCCGCACTTCTTGTGATTTGCTGCTTTTTATTGCTTTGCTAGGGCATACTCACTTTATCTTGGATGTCACTTTTCTAGTGATTTGGTAGTATGCCCCCTAGCTATTTGAGTTTCTTGAGCTCTTATGCCTTTTTGGCTTTCTCACGGTTTTTTTTCTTTTCTTCTCTTTTCTCATTGAAATTTTCTCTTGCCCCCAGTGTGGGGTGTGATCCTAGTCGGATTTTTTCATGAAAGAAAAATTATTCAGGCTCAAAAAGGATCGCAAAGGATATATTATTTTAGAAAAGTGAAATGATTAAAACAAAGATGCACGCCCTTTCCTCATTTCTAAGCGCGAAAGCAGTTAAGATTCAATAAAACTTTGGCCTCATCCAGTGTGATGGTTTGGTCTTTGCAAAGATGCATTTCATGAGTCATGAGTAACAAGTTCACTACATACCATTATTCATACATTTAAAAACACACATTCAAAAGTATAAGGATAAGGGTGTTTATTCATTTTTTCTCTCTCTTTTTTTTTTTTTTGTTTATAATTTAGTCACCTCAATAATGGATTGCTTGATTCAATTTGTTATTTCTATAAGTAGAATGTTAAAAATATCATTTTTGGATAAACATCAATTTATTTTTGAAATCAAAATGCTAGATCAATATTTCAAATACTCCAATAGGGAAATGTTTTTTTTTTTTTGGTAAAAAGAGATCAATTATGTCTATGAATCATGCGAAGTTGTAAGGTTTTTTTTTTTTTTTTTGCAGCACCCCTTGTAAAAATATGCAAAGAGAAATAATTGCCCAATCTTATTTATTGATTTGATAAACACTTATACATCATGATAATATTTCTTTACAGAATCAGAGTTCACAGGCCTAAACTACATGACCTCCCCATCCAGTTCTTGAATTAGTAATCAATGCCCTCCTGAAAATGCCTTCTTCACTATGTTAGGTCCTTCATTAATTAGGCGCCCATTTACTGCGATCTTCTCCTGGTAGTGACAGAACTTTCCTCAATACTAAAATCTCCTTCTTTGAATTCTCTTGGTCTGGGAAACCCTTTTCGTCATACGCCTTAGCCATCCTTCTTTGATACAACTGGTGGTAAGACAAATTGCTGCTAACCTTCTCTCGGCACTATCATATTTAGCCTTGTTCGTATCGTAGCTTGACCAATTCAGATTCTTCGAGTCCAAGATTCCATGAGGACCCTTAAAGAGGGAATTTCTACTTCCAATGGACCACTGCCTCCATTCCATATACTAAAGAGTATGGTGTAGCCCCGGTTGATGTCCTCACTGCTATTCGATACGCAGTTGGAGAGCCATAAGAAGCCATTCATGCCAATCCTTGTAAGTAATCACCATTTTTTTTGAACAATCTTCTTATATTTTTTATTAAGCAGCTTCTACAGCGCCATTCCATCTTGGTTCTATAAGGGGATGAGTTGGAATGCTTGATCTTCCACTTTGTGCATAGCTCCGTTCATCATCTTTCCATTAAAGTTTTGCAGCATATCAGTCACTACTCTCTCTTCGGGCACACCATCATCTGCAGATTAAGATCTTCTCGATGAACCGTTTGACCACTTTCTGAGTCACATGGCATATTGAGCAAGCCTCTACCCATTTGGTGAAGTAATCTGCTACAAGGATAAAACGATGTCCGTTACTGCTTTTGGATAATAGGCCCTCAAATCAACATCTATTCCCCACATTGCAAAAGCCAAGGAGACACCATTAAATAAGGTGTAGGAGGCACATTGACTTGTGTCCGATATACACTTAAGCATGTTGTCATGGCACCTTCGGATCATAATTTTATGCAATCCTTCTCCCAATGGTTAGCCAAAATAACCTAGCTCTTTGCATACTGCCTAGCCAATCATGTGTCCCGTCTGCGCAATGGGTACGCACAAATTCCTCCATTCACTTCTATGGTAGGCGCGGTTTGGCTTCCGGATCACTTAAACACCTTAGTTAAAAGTCCCATCAAATGACCTTTTATACAAACATTCTCACCGCATCCTATTGTAGTATATTCCATGGCCATTCTTCTCAAGGGTTCCTTTTATCTATCTTCGGGCTCCCGACGGGTACTCTTTGATGCTTGAATGAACTCTTTTTTATACCGTTGTACCATGGGTCTTTGTTTGTTTCTTCTTCTATTAATCAATGCTAGAGGGAGGGTGAAAAAATTCTGATCCGATTATGCTTACAGGCTAAATTTTTGAGCACCACAATCAATTATAGCCATAGAAGTCTAGAGGTAGCTAACGCAAGATCGGTCAAATCTGATTTTTGTCTCTATCCTTAAATGAGTAAATTCTATTTCATCGATAAGACTTTCAGCCAATTTGGAGAGAGGTATTCCTGGTAATGGTCTCATATTTTTCATCTCCCTTGTCTGTCATTCACTTTCACTCTGACAGATTATTAGCATTTGAGTCCCATATACTTCTAATTTCCTACATTCATCTTCTAATGCAGCTTCAATCCGTATGCAAGCTTCAATAAGCTCAGCTTTAGTTAGTTTGTTTACACTAAAGTGCAAGCTTTTTAAGCTGATATAGAGAAGTTGCTTTCCTGGTCTGGTGTGAATTATACACAGCACCTGCTCCTGTTCCCGATACATTTTACTGCGCGTACAGTACATAGGCCCACCACATCTCTTCTCCTGCTTGTATTTCCAAATTACTAGCAAATACTTCATACAGGAAAGATCAAAAAGTTCAAGGGCTCCGAATCTCATAGCATTCACCGCTAATGATAGATCTGACCAATGGCGCTTCCTTATTAAACTGATTGTATCTTGTCATGTAGAGTGTGTCAATACTCAGCCAGCAGGTACTTGCCATTCTGGCTATTTCTACTCGACTCATGTATGGCTTTCAAAGATGTACTTCAGTGGGTCCAGTTTTTGAGATCAACCCGAGGTAGTGTTAGTAATAACATACTAATTGTCGAGAACCTCTTCGCACTCACACCAGACTACAACATAACTTTCTCGTAGCCAATACTGTAACGGGATTCACACTCGGTGAATCTTCTTACTCAAATAGTAGATGGCTTGCTCTTTCTTCCTGACTCATTCTGGGTTGGCGCCCAAAAACACAACGCGATAGCTGATTCGGGTCA